>NC_060267.1:66787894-67011286 GCF_021613505.1 Equus quagga
ATTTAAATGCGAAGGCATAAAAATTAGCTCAGATATGGGAAATTACATAAGCTCTATAACATATATTAAGAAATACTATTTTTGCAGAACAAGATTGAGAAATGAAAATACCATCTTAACTTCCCACAACCCATCCCCTCTGACATATTATACAACATACAGTCAGTGTATAACAAACTGTGCCCTTTGCTAGAAAAATAAGAAATGTTGAACAAATGGTAGATTAACTGAAGCAAGTTTTGGAATGTCCTTGAGGCTTTAGGTTGTGAATCCTTTCATAGTAAATGAGTCAGTCTTAAGATAACATACGAGTGAAGAAGAAAGCCATGCAGATATTTGAGGAACATAATAAATACACATATATTTTGAGAAACATCTGCATGGGAAACTTGTGTGTAAAATGTGGACCCAAGGACTCAAGTATCACAGGATCTTCTGCTTTACATGCAGAATTTGTAATCATTCTTTGGGAAATGAAGCGTATTTATTTCAAGTAATATGTGCACTTTGACAAATGATAACTGATTAATACAAAAATAAACATGCTCATAATCTCTTTTTGTTGTTTTTGGGAATAATTCACAATTACAATAGTGCAAGCAATATTGAGAATGAAAATATAGGTAAAGATATATTGCTGTAAGTCACTTCTGATACTGATTCATTTAGAAATGAGAACTCATAATTTTATGATTTTAACAGAAAACATGTAGGGGAAACTTTTCAGAAAATAAAATTTTACATGTAAAAATGCACACCATAAACTAGGAACTTTACTAAATCATAGGCATAAATGCTGATGAAGGAAAGTTTGTTCAAAGATGACTTTGTTTCTATTCAAGCTCAATGGGCAGGTGTTAGAATTCCTATAAGACAAATCATTATAAAGATAAGTAGCTTTAAATCCAATGTCATTATTTTCATCATTCATAAGTGCTGTTTGCACTTGCTGTAGCACACATTTGCTTTGTTGATTTATTTTGCCATTTTCTCCCATGTGAGGGAATAAAATTGCTACAAATGATTCCCTTTAGCCATTTCAACATTATTATGTAACAGAACTTCAAACATAAAACAAAGGCACCGCTGTATTAGAGAGCAAGGCACCAGGGAAAATTAATAGCTGTTGGTGTAAATGGGTTGCAGAACTGGCAAATGTATATTTCCTGGTTGTTAAGGGCATCTTGGCTTCTGAAGTTATTATTAATATTAATCAAAAAACAATAATTCTCTAAAGATACAGATATAAAGGGAAAGAATGAAAGAACATTTCTAATATGTAGGAAAAATGCCAATGATACCTGATATGTGTGGAGTGGTAGGGGCAGGGGGGCAGTTTTTCTTGTCTAGTACCATAAACATCACTGACGTTATCTAAGCTGGTGTTAATATACAAATATCAGACAATACAGATTTTAAAGAAACAATAACCACACAATACTTTAGGGTTAAATATAGAGTTAAAAAGGATCATATAAACTGGGAAAATATTTCACTTATTAGGAAGATAAAATTACTGAAACTAATTTCCTGCTAATAAGATGACTTCATATTATGTAGGAAAGATGGACAATATTAAAAAGGAAAATATTAAAAATTCCAAGTTATCTGTTTTTCCTTTGTGTATATATGTGTTTCTTATTTTTAATTGAGGTAACATTGGTTTATAACATTATATAGATTTCAGGTGTACATCATTATAATTTGACTTATAAACATTGTGTTCACCACCAAAAGTCTAATTTCCATCTGTCACCATACAAATATCCCCCTTTACCCCTTTTGCCTTCCCCCAAACACCTTCCCTTCTGCTAACCACCAATCTATTCTTTGTAGCTGTATGTTCGTTTGTTTGTATCTTCCACATATGAATGAAATAATATGGTATTTGTCTTTCTCTGTTTGACTTATTTCTATTAGCACAATACCCTCAAGGTCAATCCATGTTGTTGCAAATGTTAAGATTTTCTCTTTTTTATGGCTCAATAGTTCTATTGTTTGTAAATACTATATTTTCTTTATCCCTTCATCTATCAATGAGCACTTAGGTTGTTTCCATGTCTTGGCTGTTGTAAATATGCTGTAACGAACAAAGTGGTGCATGGATCTTTCCAAATTAGTGTTTTCATATTCTTTGGATATATACCAAGAGGTGGAATAGCTGAAACATATGGTAGTTCTACTCTTAATTTTTGAGGAATCTCCATAATATCTCGCGTTGCAGCTGCACCAATTTGTATTCCTACCAGCAGTGTACACGGGTTCCCTTTTCTCCACATTCTCTCCAACACTTATTTCTTGTCTTTTAAGTGGTAGCCATTCTGACAGGTGTGAGATGATATTTCATTGTGGTTCTGATTTGCATTGCATAATAATTAGTGATGTTGGACATTTTTTCATGTGCCTGTTGGCCATCTGTCTGTCTTCTTTGGAAAAATGTCTGTTTAGATCCTCTGTCCATTTCTTAATTGGTTTGTTTGTTTTTGCATTGTTGAGTTGTATCGGTTCTTTATATATTTTGGATATTAACCCCTTATTGGATGTATGGTTTGCAAATAACTTCTCCCATTTGGTAGGTTGTCTTTCTGTTTTGTTGATGGTTTCCTTTGCCATGCAGAAGCTTTCTAGTTTGATGTAGTCCCATTTGTTTATCTTTTTTCTTGTTTCTCTTGCCTGAGGAGACATATTCAAAAAGACTGCTAAGTCCAATGTCAAAGAGTGCATTACCTATGTTTTCTTCTAAAAGTTTTGTGGTTTCAGGTCTTACATTGAAGTCTTTAATCCATTTTGAGTTAATTTTTGTATGTGGTGCAAGACAGTGATCTAGTTTCACTCCTTGCATGTGGCTATTCAGTTTTCACAACACCATTTATTGAAGAGACTTTTCTTTCTTCATGGTGTGTTCCTGGCTCCTTTGTCAAAAATTAGCTGTCCATATATGTGTGGGTTTGTTTCTGGGTTCAATTCTACTTCATTTATTCATGTATGTGTTTTTTTCTGCCAATACCATGCTGATTTTGATTACCATTGACTTGTAGTATATTTTGAAACCAGGGAGTGTGATACCTCCAGCTTTGTGCTTTTTTCTCAGAATTGCTTTGGCTCTTTGGTGTTTTTGTTGTTTCATATAAGTTTTAGGACTCTTTGTTTGATTTCCATGAAAAATGTCATTGAGATTTTGATACAGATTGCATTGAATCTGTAGATTGCTTTAGATAATAATGAGATTTTAACTATGCTAATTCTTCCCATCTTTGAACACAGAATATATTTCCATTTCTTGCATCTTTGATTTCTTTCAACATATCTTACAGTTTTCAGTATATAGATTTTTCACCTCCTTGGCTAAATTTATTCCTAAGTATTTTGTACTTTCTGTTGTGATTGTAAATGGGGTTTTTTTTCTTGATGTCTTTTTCTGCTAGTTCATTGTTAATATATAGAGTGAAACTGATTTCTCTATGTTGATTTTGTACACTGGAACTTTAGTGTATTCATGTATTATTTCTATTAATTGTTTTTTGGATTCTTTAGAGTTTTCTATAAACAAAATCATGTCATCTGCAAATAGCAACAATTTTACTCCTTCAATTGCAATTTGGATGCCTTTTATTTCTTTTTCTTGCCTAATTGCTCTGTCTAGGGCTTCTCATACTATGTAGAACAAGAGTGGCAAGAGTGGGCACCCTGTCTTGTTCCTCTTCTTAGAGGGATAATGTTCTGATTTTCACCATTGAGTATGATGTTAGCTGTGGGATTTTCATATATGGCCTTTATTATGTTGAGATACTTTCCTTCTATACTCATTTTCTTCAGAGTTTTTATCATAAATGGATGCTGAATCTTATCAAACATTTTCTCTGCATCTATTGAGATTATCATGTAATTTTTATTCTTCATTTTGTTAATATAGTGTATAACGTAGATTGATTTGCAGCTGTTGAATCATCCTTACATTTCTGGAGTAAATCCCACTTGATTGTGTTATGTGATCCTTTTAATGTATTGCTATATTCAGTTTATTAATATTTTGTTGAGGATTTTGAGTCCATATTCATCAGCAATATTGGCCTGCATTTTCTTTTTTGTATGTTTTCCATTCCTGGTTTTGGTTTCACGTTAATGTTGGGCTGGTAAATTGAGGTAGGAAGCATCCTCTCTTCTTTAAATTTTTGAAAGAGTTTTAGAAGGATAGGTATTAAATCGTCTTTGGATGTTTGGTAGAACTCACCGGAGAAGCCATCTTGTTCTGGGCTTTTGCTTATTGGGAGGTTTTTGGTTATTATTTTGATCTCCTCACTAGTGATCAGTCTATTCATATTTTCTTTTGGGAGGTTGTGTGATTCTATGAATTTATCCATTTCTTCTATGTTATCCAATTTATTGGTGTATAGCTTTTCATAGTATTCTCTTATAATCCTTATTATTTCTATGTTATCTGTTCTAACTTCTCATCTTTCATTTCTCATTTTACTTGAGCCTTCTCTTTTTTTAGCCTAGCTAAAGGTTTGTCAATTTTGCTTATCTTTGCAAAAAACTAACTCTTAGTTTCATCGATTTTCTTTCTATTGTCATTTTAGTCTCTACTTTATTTCTGCTCTGACTTTTATTATTTCCTTCCTTCTATTGACTTCAGGCTTTATTTGTTCTTTTTCTAGCTCCTTTTGATGTAATGTTAGATTGTTTATTTGAGACTTTTGTTTCTTGAGACAAGCCTATATTGCTATAAACTTCCCTCTTAGTAAGGCTTTTCTGGTACTATGGGTACTTCCCATAGATTTTAGTATGTCATGTTTCATTTTCGTTTGTCTTCACGTATTTTTTATTTCTCTTTTGATTTCTTTGTTGATCCAATAGTTGTTCAGTAGCATGTCAATTAGTCTCCACATATGTGTGACTTTTCTAACTTCCTTCTTGCAGTTGATTTCTAGTTTTATACTGTGGTATTCAGAAAAGATGCTTGATATCATTTCAATCATCTTCAATTTATTAAGACTTGTTTTGTTTCCCAACACATGATCTATTCTTTGGAATTTTCCATGTGCACTTGAGAAGAAAATGTATTTTGCTGCTTTTGGATGGAAATCTCTCTATATATCTATTAAGTCCATCTGATCTAATGTTTCATTTAAGAGCGATGGTTCCTTGTTGGCTCTCTGTCTGGATGATCTATCCATCGATGTAGTTAGGGTATTAAAGTGCCCTACTATTATTGTGTTGGTGTCAATTTTCCCTTTATCGCTTTTTATCTTTTTCGACTTGAAGTCTATTTTGTCTGATGTAAGAATGGCTATACCCACTTTATTTTGTTTGTCATCCCTTCATTTTGAGCCTATATTTGTCTTTAGAGCTTATATGGGTCTCCTAGGTGCAGCATAGTCTTATTTTTTAATTCATTCAGCCACTTTGCATCTTTTAATGTTGAATTCAATGCATTTACATTTAGAGTGATTATAGGTATATGAAGACTTAATTCTGCCATTTTATCTTTTGCTTTCTGGTTGCTCTGTATTTACATTGCTTCTTTTTCCTTGTGTTTCTGTCTACTTTTCCAATTTGGTGGTTTTCTGTGATATGCTTCTCAGTTTCCTCTTTTTTTCTGTTTTGTGTCTCTGATCTGAATTTTTGTTTTGTGGTTACCATGAGGTTTATATAAGAGGTCTCATGTGATAGTCCTTTATCTGCTGGTAGCATCTTATCCTCATTTGCCTATGTACCTTCCACCCTTTTCATCTTCCCCATCTGGGCTTTTCTTGTCAAAAACTGAAGTGGTTATAGCTATTTTTAATGCTTCCTTTCCATTTAAATTTTATGTTATAATTAAGTGTTTATCAACCTATTCTGATATAAAGTTACAATTTTCTAATTCTGTCTGTGTATACACCATCTTGCTCAAAATTTTTTATGCCTTTACCTTTTTGTTTCAGGTAGGAGAGCTCATTTCAACATCTCTTGTTAATCCATTGTCTAGTGGCAATGGACTCCCTCAGCTTTTGTTTGTCTGGGAAAGCCTTTATTTCTCCATATCTAATGGACAACTTTGCTAAATCCAGTATTCTTGCTGACAGTTTTCATCTTTCAATATTTTGACTATATCATTCCATTCTCTTCTGGTCTATAGAGTTTTTGCTGAGAAATCTGCTGACAGCCTAATGGGGGTTCCCTTGTAGGGTATTCCCCCCCAGCTACCTTTAATATTCTTTCTTTGTCATTGACTTTTGACAGTTTTATTTTCATGTGTTTTGGAGAAGTACTCACTGAAATAACTTGCTGGTCTATTAGCTTCATGGATTTGTATATCAAGTTTCTTTTCCAGGTTTGGGAATTTCTTACTTATTATTTATGGAAAGAATCTCTCTGCTCCCTTCTCTCTCTCTTTTTTTCCTGGATACCCACTATCTTTATGTTGTGCTTTCTAATTGGGTCAGATAATTCTCATAGAATTTTCACATTTTTAAAAAATCTTCATTCTCTCTTCTCTCATCTTCCTGAATCATTTCTAGTTTTCTATCTTTTAGCTCACTAATTCTCTCTTCCATATGGTCTACTCTATTTCCAATGCTTCTAATGCCTTCTTCATCTCATTTATTGAGCTCTTCTGCTCCATAATTTCTGTTTGGATCTTTTTCAGAATTTCAATCTCTTTGGTAAAGTTTTCATTCTGTTCATTGATTTTATTTCTGTGCTCATTAAATGCCTTTCTGAGTTTTCTTGTAGCTTATTGAGTGTGTTCATGACAGCTATTTTGAATTCTTTATCCATTAGATCACAATCTCCCATGAATTTACATTTGGTTTCTGGACAATTGTTATTTTCTTTTTGTAAAGTTATGATACCATGGTTTTTCATGGTGATTGATGAGCTATTCCTCTGCCAGTGTATCTGACATAGCAAATACTTTTCTTATTTAGTTATAACTTTGTTTATTTCATTTCTAACTATTCAATCAGTTGAAGATTAGAGGGCTTTCTTTTGTTTTTTAGTAGCTGGTGCTATAGCACTAGTTGTTGGTTTTTCTTACCTGAGCTGTCTCAGGCTATATTTGAGGATCACTAATTTCTACATTACATCGCATCTATTAGGGGTGTTTCCAGCACTCTCATCATCACTGCCTGTGCCTCTGGGGTTACTGAGGCTTTGCTGTTGCCAGTGTCACTGTGGTTGCCAACTTCACTCATGGGGTAAAGGGAGGGCTCATGCCTCTGCTGCATCTGGAATCACCTGGGTTGGAAGTACCACTGCCATGGTGGGGTGAAAAGGAGGTTGGGGAGGGAACCAGGTTCATGGGACACTGCCTCTGCTGTTACTGTTTCCTTGTGGCCATAGGCACCACTGAAATTAGGAGGCTAGAGTCGTGTGTGTGCCTCTGCTGCCGCTACCAGGCTCTGAGCTGCATCCAGGGGTCTGGGATCACAGGGCTTTGCCTCCACTGTTGCCTATTTTCTTGTAGCCATAGGCACCACCACAGCTGAGAGGCCAGAGTCATGCATGCACCTCCACTGCTGCCCACTGGGTTCTCTTGGGTTGAGGGTGGCTGGTTCAGCTGCGACATCCAGGGGGCCAGAATCTTGGGCAGTGGCTCCTATGTTCCCTGACTTTGTCTCCTTTTGCACTCCAATCCACTTACTTTCATGTGCACCAATGTTTGGATCTCTCTGGCGACCTGGTGTTTTGGGCAACATAGCCTTTGTTGAGTTATGGATGTTTCATTTGCTGTAGATTGAATGGAAGAGACAAAGGGATCATCTCACACTACTATGATGATGATGTCCTGTTTTTCCTTTATCTGTCCCCCACTGCCATGCTGCCTTTTTGAACAGTTTAGCATATTTACTAATTTAACCTTTACATCTGTATGTCAGTTTTCAGCTAATATTCATCCTCTTTAGTTCTTTCAACCTCTTCTAGTTCCTATAGTAATTGTTTTCAGTCTTACTGCATATTAGAATTATCTGAGAATTATGAAAAAATAGAAATTCTTGAATCCAAATCACTGTGTAGAAATTTGTCCATCCTTGTCTTCTATTAGTTTTGGGGGTTCCCTTGCACAACCATTATCTGCTCATCCAAATATGTATATGAAAGATAAGGAAATAAAAAGATGAAGTCAAATGCACCATGAATACAAAGATCAAAGTGTTAAGAGGAAGCATCATTTATTGAATAGCTATTGTGATGTAGGCACTAAATTAGGGTTTTCTATATATATTAATTTAAATTACTTTTGAAACATAATATAAGTACCTAACTATTTTTGTCATTTAACAGATGATTAACATTCCCATGATCATATAAAATGTTCAGTGACAGAATCAAGATTCCAAGTACAGTATTGCCTAACTCTATTGCCCTCAAGAATAAAGTATGCCAATGAAACATCATAGAAAATTCAGCAAAAGATCCACATATGTGATAGAGATTGCTTAATGACCTAGTAGAATTATAAACCAACGAGGAAAGGATATACTGGTCCATAAAGATAAACGTACTTAAACAATGTCTATATTTATTTGGAGAAGGATGGATTACTAACTCACACCAGGCAAAATTCCAGGTGGATCAAATTCCTCAGTCTTGAGATATCACTCTAAGGAAAATCTTCTTACCAACCCCAAAGTAAAATCACAAATGTAACATAAACAATAAGAAAAATAAAAGTGAAAGTGCATGTATATATATAATATATATAATTTACAAGTAGTAGAAATATTAGAATATTAGAAATACTTCACTTATTTACCTACACCCTCCAACTTGTGGCAACTACTGAGTTTTTTCCATCTTTATGGTTTTGCCTTTTCCAGAATGTCATATTAATGGAATCATATAGTATGCAGCCTTTCCAGATTAGCTTACTTGATTTAGCAATATGTATTTATGACTCATTCATGTCTTTTCATGCTTTATTCCTATATATCCCTGAAGAGTATTCCATTTTATGGAGGTACTACAGAATTCTTTTCCATTTACAAATCTAAGAATACATTGATACCTTCCAGTTTTTGCATATTATGAATGAAACTGCTACAAACATTCAAGCACAGGTTTTTGTGTGGATGTAAGTTTTCAAATCAGTTCAGTGTGTATCTAGGAGCATGATTTCTGGATCATCTGGTAAGACCATGTTTAGCTTGTTAAAACACTGTCAAAGGTCTTCCCAAGGGGGTGTACCATTTGCATTGCCAGCATACATGAATGAGTGTTCCTGTTGATCCACACTCTTGCCATTAATTAGTATTGTCAGAGTTTTGAATTTTAGTCATTCTGATAGGTATGTATTAGTATTTAATTACAGTTTTATTTTGTATTTACCTGACTAATCATGTTGAGTAGCTTTTCATATTCTTATTTTCCATTTACATGTTTTCTTTAGTGAGGAGTTTATTCAGTACTTTTGAATTTTAAGACTTCTTTAGATATTTTGGATACAAGCCTTGACCTGGTATAATTTGGGCATATAACTTGCAATTTGTAAACATCAGTTTTCATGTGTGAAAAAGAGTATGGATAATAATTTTCCTTATTTTCAGGGTTACTTGAAAACTCAATTAGTTACAATATATAGAAGTACGCCTATCACAATGCCTGGAACAGAAGGCGTTAAATATTAGGTAGTGTTTATTGAGTGTTTATTATGTGTACTGTTCTTGTTGTGGATAAACTTGACTAATTCTTATAACAATCCAATGAAATAAATATTTTGTTATCATCATTAGTATTTATTATCATTATTCTTATTCTCATTGCACAAATTCACAAACTGAGGAAAACAGAGATGAAGTAGCCAGCTAAATTTCAAACAGCTAGTCAGGATTAGAGGCATTCTGGCTCCAGATCTAATATTTTTAATCATCATGTCTCACAACTCTTCCCATAATTTACAAAAATTTCAGGCTATTGTTCTTTGGAGGAATTTTTCAAGATTTTAAAATCTCTTGTTAGTTTTTTTCCTTCCTCTCTATCCCTATGTTCCTTGTGGTTTATCAGAGAATTATAGTGCATTGAGTCTGGCTTGAAGAATTTCATGATGCCTTTTTGCTCTTGGGACAAATAGTGACATCCCAGAAGCAGACAAAGTGAAATCCCAAACCCTAGTACCACAGTGTAGTTTTACAGAAGTTTTATAATGCAAGCTCTTCTCTAGTGCAGACTTTGCTAGGGATTTCTCTTCTTTATGAACAATAACTCTATATCATCATAAGAATCCATATTCCATTTTAAAAATCACTTGAAATGCTTCTAAGGAGATGTGGGCAAAGCATTCGCCCTCAGTGATCTCATTCTATGATTTGTATCTTCTTCGTAGTCCTCCAGTATTAGGAACCAGTGAGATTCATGTCTCTTCCGTGATCTGAAGCAAGTCACTGCGTGGAGTGAGATTTACGAGGCCTTCAATCACAATGTGCTCTCATCCATCCATGCTTTAAGGAAAAAGGGTTTCCTCTTAAGCCATTATTTAGTGTTTTCCTACTAATTACATGTAATGTTTTTTTTAAATGTAGAGCAAACAATATAGCATCTTCTAATTTAAAACATTCTGAAAAATGCAGAGGAAAAGGAAAGCAGTCAAAACCTCTCTCATAGAACCCAGAACTCTGACACTTGCTAAGACTATTTTCTATTTTAATAAAAGTACTACTCTTTGGAACTGCCCTTAGGACATCATTTTGCTTTTGGTATTAAAATGTAGTAAAGAAGGAGAGACTAGTAATCAAAAAAAAAGTAATTTCATCAGAAAATGGTCATTACCTAAAGGAAGTATAGCCACTGTCATCTCCACACCCATTTAAGATATGAAGAGGATAAAACACTGCCTTATACCTCAAACTCATGAGCTTCTGGGAATAGCATAAGAATTTCATAAGTCTGGATATTGACACTACAAACCATAAGTTCCCAGGCAAAAGGACTTTAACCTCTACTATACAACCAGGTTATTAGCAGAGTTACGACTTCTATTAGGAAACTGATAAAGTAAAATCTGAGGCAATAAATATAAGTTTATATCCCAAGTTTCCTCTTCTTGCAAATCCATCTGAGAGAGGAATTGCATACTATAAGTTTATATCCCAAGTTTCCTCTTCTTGCAAATCCGTCTGAGAGAGGAATTACAAACTATGCCTCCTGCTATGGGGATATGAAGAATTCAGAGTGTGTTATTGACATCTAGTTTAGAGTTCATCTATTTGTTTTTAGTAATAATTCTTGTTTTACTCCATTTATATTGAGAAATAATTGACATACAACATTCTGTAAGTTTGAGATGTACAACATGATGATTTGATACATGTCTATTGTGAAATGATTACCACAATAAGTTTAGTTAACACATATATTACCTCACATAACTACATTTCTTTTTGGAGTGAGAACATTTAAGAGCTACTGTCTTAGCAACTTTCAAGTATAACATAGTATTTTTAACTATAGTTGCATGCTGTATAATAGGTCTCCAGAACATTTTTGTCTTCAAACTGCAAGTTTGTACACTTTGACCAACATCTTGCCATCTTTCCCACCTTCCCGTCCCTGGTACCTACCATTCTACTCTCTATTTCTATGAGTTCAGCCTGTTACCACCTCTTAGTTAATATCAGCCCTAATATCGGTTCCCCTACAGTGAACCTGGCATATATGGGGTTAGAAGTAAAAAACTGCATTCCTCGTTCCCTTGGTCTTTAGTTACACTCATCTATAAATGTTTGTGTCTTTAGTCTCTTACTCCCTGAGCTTTAAAACCAAATAGAAGTTACAAATTGTTAAAGCCAAGATGGCCTCAAACTGGGCTCCCACTAAAGTTGTAGCTAATCCCAGGACCTTGAAGTTCTTTCAGAGAGAAACTAATGTCCAGAGAATATCAAGAAACTGAAGCTTCCCAGGCCCAACACCTCAGCTTCCTCATATCAGAGTCTGCTTTCCACCATGGAGATACACAGCCAAGGACACTCATGTGAAAAATCCTTTCTCTCGTCCCCTGGAAGCAGCCCCAGACACAGGCTGATGGGAAAATGCTGACCAAGAATTCCATGGTCCCCCTCCCTTACCTAAAGCCCCAAATAAAAACTCCTACCTGTTTCTTAATGGGGAGCAAGCAACTTTTAGGGCACTAGCCCTTGCTTTCCTCCCTCTGTCTGGCAAAGTAAAGTCTTTCCTTTTTCACCCAAGACACTGTTCTTGTTATTTGCATGGACGTTGGCATCAGAGACTGAACTTTCAGTAACAGGCCTTTTTAGATTCTACATATAAGTGAGATCATATAGCATTTGTCTGACATTTCACTTAGCATTATAACTTCGAGGTCCATTCATCTCACAATGACAGGATTTCCTTCCTTTTTATGGCTGAATAATATTCCATTGTATATATCTATGCCACATTTTCTTTATCCATTCACCCATCTATGGACACAATCATTTTTGATAATGAGTCATTTGAGTGGCACATTTCATTTCTTAGACAAGTCAAGAAGGTTTAATTTTTCCAGGACTCAAAAGCTCAAAATAAGGTACACTCATCATAAAATGAGTGTTATTGTAGGATTCAAATTACAGCTCAAACTGGAATTCATTAAAAAAAAAATATATATATATATATATCTGATTGTCTTTCAGATGTAGAGACTTCAAAAGTTATGGCAGATTATCCTTCAGTGAATGTTACAAACTAGAAATCCACTGCGGGGTGCACACGTGGCAACTCTGCGCATAGACCAAGGGGTTAGTTTGTCCTGTACCACTTCTAGAAACTAATATTTAAGGAAACTGTCTTCATTCAGCTCAAAGACTTATGGCAAACAGATGGCTGGCACTGCTTGATTCCCAACTCGTTATCTACATTCTTCTTCTCCCTAAAGTTGGTTCTAAAGTGTCCTCTCTTGCAGATTCAGGTCTGGGGCACTAGGCTAGCTTCTCACCTGTAGTTGTCATTAAATTAGGATTGTTAGAATTTGAAAAAAAAAAGACAGCTAAATTTAAATCAGATGAAGAATAGATTTTTAAGTAAAAATAGATCCAAAATCTTGTAATTATTTGATATTTATCAGAAATTCAAATTTGCGTGTCCTGTATTTTATCTTACAGGTCTAGATTGAGTAGTCCTTATAGAATTCCTTGAAGTGACTGACTTTCTGCCGACCTGCATTGCACAATAGTATCTGCTCCTGGGTTCTGTGTCACCACATTCTAACATCTTTTAAGATACACAGTTATTTCATGTTGAATCCTTTGATGTCCACTGCCTAGCTGGGCTACCCTTGTTACCTGAGGTTATCCTCTGTGGTACTGTGTTCTGGTTAATGGTTTGCAGTAGATGCATGTCGATATTGCTACGCACTCAGCAACTGCCCCACAAAATGGGTGTGCTCTCTTTCTTCCCTCATAGCCAGCATTACAGAGTTTGATCAATTCTTGATTCAATTTTTCTTTCACTCTTAAATTTTTCCTGTGCATTATCATTTTTAATGTTCCTCCAAATGTGGGCATAATGCACAGGATGATCTCTAGGCTCAGTGCTCTTTCCAGTAGATTCAGATCCTCCATGGTCAATACTAAAACTGGAAAAAATTATCTGGTTGAAGAGAAGAATGCTCAGTTAATGTTTTAGTAGTATAAAAGAGAAAGAGTTTTATGGGAAAGAGTGAGTCAAAGGAGCATGAAGAAACAGAAGTGGAAGGCTAAAGATAGAAATTGATTACTGTATTTCATAGTGTTCTACAGAGTCACTTCTGTCTTGACCTTCTTCTTTCTCCAAGGCCTTCCAAATTTTATTATTTGGTACACATTACTTGACTAAATGTTTTTCACAGTTTCCATAAGCTTCTCATTGTTGCACACTGAATACATGAGTTCAAAGGGCAGAGGGAGAATCTAGAAAAAACATTTTTGATTTCTCGAAGGTGCTTATCATCAGAAATATTTCTGATCACAATGGAAAACAACTTTTTAGAAATATAAGAAGTTCTCTTCATCTTTATACACATCACTTCCCACTTTCTCACTGAGGATAAGCGATGTGGTTTTAGCTTTAGGTGTGAGGTAAATATTGTTTGAAAAATATTGCCATGACATATAACAGAAGTTATAATTGCAAACTCATATGAACAAATAATTATCTGGTAACATATAATTCATAGAGACACTTACCTAAAGTTTTTCTAAGGAAATCTACCTTGAATGAGACCTTGAGGAAAAGTCACATTTTGAATTGGGGAACATAATGGCACTTTTCTTTAAAAGAAATGTTTGGTTTGCCTTGCAAACCAAGAAATTGGCCAATTGTAGTAACTCTTCTATTCCAAGCTCTATTTTTATCTCTTCTCCTTTTCTTGCATGCGACTTACATTTCGGTTTTTGTCCTCATATTAACTGTCCTGTTTTATTTTCTGTATTTTATTAAAAGTTACCTAAAATTATTTTGGAGTTAGGAAGAATAAATCAGTAGAAGATAGAAATACTTTGAATTTTTATCCTCAGATACATCTTTGACTCCTTCGAGGTAATCATCAAGAAACCAAATTGTTGATTTGAAAATTTTATCTTCTGCACCAGAAACCTGACTTTCTTTTCCTATTATCTTCATTAGCATTCTCTGACCAACCACTTTAAGGCTTTAGTCTTCATGATTCTTAACATTTGCTTTTTATGAAAACAAGAAAAGTAAATCTAATATTAACATTTATATTTTGGTAGAAACAAATTCCTATTTATGCGTTAAATATGTATAATTGGTTTTTAAAGTCATTTAGCTCAAATTGTGAATTATAAGCAAAGCTTTACATAATCATAACAAATTTTTAGACATTGATCAACCAGGGAGGATAGAATGGGCATGGTTTGGGTATGGATAAACACATATTGGATAGATAGATAGATAGATAGACAGACATAGAAAGAAATGTATATAGTTCAGTTACAGGTGTATATTAAGTATACATTAGAAACATCTTGGGTATAAAGTAGGAATATTTGTAAACAAAGAAAAATAAAGAAAAACAACAAAGGAGTACCTATTCAAACTGTATAGAGAGGTTGATGTAAGTTGAGAGAGAAAAGATAAACTGCAGATATAAAAGTAGTTCACTTAGGGAAGAGGCTCCTTCAGGGAGAGTGGCAAGTATTAAATCTTATGATCAGAATATAAAGTGAATATATGTGAGGAGGTATTAGATTAAAATGAGTTCTTTACTTAGTCTATGATCAATTTTGAAATCTCCAATTGTAATGAAATAGTGTAATTTTGAAACCTCTGTTTTTCTTAACTTAGTGAATGTTTATTTAATCCCTATTATATACAATTTACAGTGTGTCTTCCAAAGATTACTGAGATGTAAGTAGTGATGCACTGGAGGGAGCTCAAACCAACCAGCTGGAGTCAATTATGCACAAGTCTTTCCAACTATGTTTTCAGGGATGTCAAGTTGGTGGCCTGAAATCTGCCATGATAGGATTAATCATGGAAATTGCTTTAAATTCAGAGCTTCTTTCTTTATTTATTTGTTTTATTTTTGAGAGCCATTTAAACATTTACTACTATGTCATTGAGTTTAATAGTTCTTATTTAATGTCTATAACATTCCAAGATGACATAGTCCTCAAGATTTTTCACTTAAAAGATTGCTATTTATTTTATATAAGAATTATTTTTCTTTACAGTTTAGATCCTAATAATGCTATTGGTAATGTTATATTAAGAAACATTTGATATCTTTGCAAGATAATTATGTTAAATGACGATGTATTTTTCAAGATTAGTACTTTACCACAGAAGAAAATAAGTTCCTGTGAAAGGAAATGAAGCAAATTTTTGACAATGATAATTAAAGACAGAGCCAAGTCACACAATTACCTTGAAAGTAAATCTGAGTATAATCTCACATTTTCAGTCCTTTCGATTACCACTGTTAGATCAGGTAGAGTGTGGCTGGTCTATGATTCACTGGGGTGTTGGGGAACCTTAAATCAGGTGAAATTTTTTGAAAACACTAAAAGTTAGGCCACTTGAAATTTGAAACAATCATGTTTATAAAATATGGCAGTAAATTCTATTTATCAGGAACAAGTAGACAAAAATTTTTTTATCCCACTGTCAGTTCATCTGCTTCATAGAAATATGGAAACTTTGGAAACAAAACCTGTGTATTCTGTAGCCCGTCTTTGATCACTATGATACGACCCACATATCCAGCTGCTATTGAAATCGCTGATCATAGAATAGCAAAAATGTGCTTCTTCCTTCCATCTGACACACGGTATCGTCTAATCCTTTAATATGATTTCAGAATATTCTTTTTTATTTTAATTTTTTAAATTTATAGGCTCTCTGGCTATACCACTGGAAAGTATTATTCATCTTGAGACAAGTCTTGGCATCCATGTAGGTCGTCTAAGTTCTGCCTGGAGAGAGATCTTACTGGATGACCATTAGGTCATTTTAGATGCAGTCACCAACACAGTCAGCAAGAAGAACAAATAAAATATAATAAATCCTTCTTTATTTTGTTCTCATAGAGTTCAAAATGTGTGGGAGCAGCAAATGCCTTCCACTGTTGAAAAATCTACCTTTCTTATCTACCAATAACACAAAGCATATTATTTTCCTCCTTTGTCTGTTTCCATAAGGAAGTCTTCAAAGGTCTCAAATTCTCTAATGTTCTTTAATAAGTCCTTATACTGAAGAAGTTCCATTTTTTTCATATGCCAATTTTTTAAGAAAAGACACTGCTTTTTTTGTTTACCCTAAACAATTTTTATTTCTATTGAGAAAAATCTGTTAGCCTCTCAGTAAAATTTTAATAGGGCATTTGGGGGGAGGGTTGTTTGTTTGTTTGTTTAGCTAAGGAAGATTGGCCCTGAGCTAACATCCATTGCCAATTTTCCTCTTTTTGATGAGGAAGATTAGTCCTGAGCGAACATCTGTGCCAATCTTCCTGTATTTTATATGTGGGCTGCTGCCACAACGTGGCTGACAAGTGCATAGGTCCGGGCCCAGCATCTGAACCAGTGAACCTAGGCCACCAATGCGGAGTGCACCGAATTTAACCATTCGGCCACAGGGGCAGCTTCAATAGGGTATTTTTTTAAATTTCTCCTTTTAATTTAACATTTTTTTAAATAGTTTTTGCAAATTAGGTATTATTCCTTACAAGCTTGTACCCATAACAAGCTATGCAGAAGCATTTTAAGTACTGAGAATTTGGTGTGCAAAAAACAAAACAAAACTGACATCCTAAATAAATTAAGGATCCTGTAACACCATATCTGAAAACTGACCCTGCCACATACTAATATCTTTCTCAACTTTTTTATTTCATCCATACAAGTTTTTACTTCATCTGTTTATCAAGATTATTATTAAGTCATATTTTATAGACATTTTGTAAGGGTTCATTTAAGCTAGGGATATATAATACTTTGAATACTGATTAGAAATAGAAAATATTCCATAAAATATCATGACTGTTTTCCATCTTCAGACTTTTGTCTCTTCTCCATTTTTCTGCCTCCTTAACATCTTTCTCTTTCTCATTTTTTTGTTCTTTTGTCTCCTTTTTCTACTCTTCTTTTTCTTTTCACTTTGACTTCTCTGCCTATCATACCTCTTCCTCTTCCCATTAAAATGTTGATCTTCTTTTTTATCACTTTCTTCCTTGTTCCTTCTTCCAACTCTTTCTCCTCATCCCTTTTCTTCACTTCATATCATGTCTTCTGCTACAAGTTCCCCATAAGTATCTTCCTCCTTAGTCTTTCCTTTTTCCCTTCTCTTAAACCCCTTGTCCTCCTACTTCTCTTCCATATACACTGCTCTCTTGCTCTTCTTTTTGCCTTCCACTTTTTTGGATAGTCATGAAATGAAAAATGCTAAGGCAGAAATAAATTCCTAGTGCTTCCAGAACATCATCACACTCCATATTCCCATTTCAGTTGTCATAAGTCTATTTGGGGGCTTCATGCATTATGTACAGATTTATACCAAACTATGTAAAATTTTCTGCACTTCTCTAGCATTCAGATTCCAACACTACTGTAGGTCCATAAAGAAAAGTTATGATAATTTTCAATGCAAATTCTCCATATTTATGTTCTGTTAGCATGTCTTCTGTTCTTGTTTTTGCTAAGTAATTTTTATTTTACAAACTCACAATATTTGATCCAATTAAAGTATTCGAAGATTATAACTGGCTGTTAGTTTTAAAAATCCATTAACAGATATTTTTTGTTTTACATGAAATGATATGCCTATTAGTGTCACTTAAGTAGATCATAAAGGAAAATAACCAGATTTTTTCATACACCTAATAAAGGAATGAATTACCAAACTCTAGTTAAGAGAGAAGTGAGAAGATGATCAGATAATAGGTTATGTTGCCTCAGAATTCCTCAGGAAGGGCTTATTTTATTATTAAGCCACTTATTTTAGTTCTAAATTCATGAAGCACACATTGCCTCTCAACATATGTCTGTTGGCAAGTTCAACATATTTGTCTAAATTCAATTTCTGTTCTTCCAGCTTATAGATAATGAAGACAAATAGGTTTCATATGTCAAACTCTGTCACTTTTGGAGAGGGCTGTTAAAAATCCATCATGCATTGCTGAGAATCTTTATTTTAAATGTACCAAGAATTCTTTAGTCCATTAATTTGTGTAAATACAAGAAAAACATGAAGTCTTTGGATTTTTATATAAGCAAATCTGTCACCCTTTCACATTTACATGTTTTTGGAATTAAATAAAGTTGGAACTTTTTCTGCAAGATTATAGCTATTATGTAGAAAAAGTTTAGAGTAGTGACATTTCTTGCCTAGAGGAACCGGGTCAATAAGTAGTAGAGCCAGGACACAAAACCAGTTCAGTTTCCTACAAGTGGTCCCTCCATGTAAACCTATACTGTACTCTCCATTTTCTACATTACTTCTTTTAGATTTCAACTTTCTTGTGATATTATTATGAGGCCAAAATCATTTTCCTAGAAGGACCAGAGCAAATATTAGTTCATAATTTTCTATTCCAAGAATTTTATTGGTCATTCAAAAGTAATTATTAAGTTTACTCAATCACAATTGCTCTGCAGAAAACTCATGGGTACTTAAGAAACCTACTATCATTTGAAAAAAGATGAAACAAAAATTACAAAGGCTTTAAAAATGGAAAAATGTCTTTGACACATCCTGTAATAGTCTAATCTATATTTCCAGCTCCAAGTGACGTCATACATTTTATCTTCTTCTGAATGCTTTGCAGGTAAACTAATCAACTTTAAAAAAATCAAATCAAGTATGTTTCCCTCTCCAATCTCTTAAATCCCATTTCTTGTTCATGGCATTATGGTTTGCTCTGTCAAGCAAACCAAGAATTTTGGAGTCATCTCTGACTTTTCCAAGTCCCTCATATTGTCCTCTTCAGCATGGGACGGGGCACAAATGAACGAGTCCTCAACCCTCACAAACATATAAAATGAAGCAGTAGATGATATCCTTCATGTTAAGAGTTGTTGCTTTTTTTAAATGCATGAATTATCATAAATTAAGTAAACCTCTAACATTTGTAAATCCCTACTTCTTTTTTTCTGCTGCAGCTTTTACAAGCACAAACCCCTTGCTCTTATCTCCTCACTCTTACAGTTGATCTTCCCTCATCCTTTCTCTCACTCTTGGCAATTCATCATACATAGTGATGTCTAAATACTTTGTCTGAGGCATATATATAATTATGTCAATTTCCTAAACTGGGTTCAGTTAATCTCTAGCTAAAGTATAGGGTGCATTGCATTGAGTGTTGGAAAGTTAGGTGTGAACAAAAGAAGGAAGGATTTTGGAAGATACACTAAGAAATGGGACAACAATGAATATTAGTTTGTGTTTTGGAAAGGGTGCCATATATTTTTTACAACAGGAGAGCTACTTGCTTTTGAACCTACGGCATAGCCTAGTCTAACCATTTTCCTCTGGAATTGTTACTTGCTGTAGTATTGGTCCTTAGCCTTGGCTGGCTGCATTATGCAATAACTCAGAGAGAAATATTAATGTCTGTGCCCCATTCTCAGAGATACTTATTTAATCAATCTGAATTGCAGCCTGAGTATTGAGAGTTTTAAAAAGTGCCCAAATGTGATTACAGTGTGCATCTGAGGCTGCAAAACACTATGCAGACGGAATGCTATTCTCATTTCCATCAAGCTATATTCTTACATTCCTACATAAGTATTCCTTAGATGACGTTCTTTAAGGTAGACATTCAAGGTTTTAAGCACTTATCTTCTTTCCTATTTATACATATATTTACCTCAGCTGCTTACCTCACTAGCACAAGATAGTCTTCTTTTTTCCTGGAAAGAAATAGGCACAGATTTTATTTTTTCAGCCAGACTTAATGTCTTAACTATCTAAGTATCATTTAGAGCTGTGCTATCCAGTACAGTAGCCACCACCCTCAATCCTCACGTGCTATTGAGCACTTGAAATACTGTTTGTGTAGTGCCAAGATTTAATATTTTATGTATGTAGTATATACAAGCACACATTGACTATGTATTGAAAAGACTATTACATATTTATACATTTTTATTACATATTTACTACATCAGCATACACAATTATACTTTACTTTTTGCCATCATATACATATAATTAGTTTGTGATTTTTATAATGTTTCTTCTCATTAAAAAGTACCTTCATGAGAGCATTGCTTCAGCGACACTTAATACATATTTGTTGAATGAATAACATTTAGCTAATAGTTATCTGAAGTTATCCAATTTGGTTACTGATTGTATCGGTATTCAATATTCTTAAACTACTAGAGTTTTGTTCTTTGCAGTCATTATGGAAGAGTTAAGCTCTGTTTCAAATTCATTTTGAGGATTGTCATTATAACACAATTCAGACTTGACACATGGGGTGATTTTTCTCTTTCCTTCATGGGTCCTCTCTCATGTATTATGCTTCCAATGACTGCTCAGGCTACTGGAGGAAAATAAAACACCAACATTGATGCTAATGTAAATTAATGCATATCAAAGCAGTCCTTGGATTTAAGATGTATTCTGAAGTTCAAAAAAGAATTTGCTAGATTGAATGAAGAGAATAACCATGTGTGAATTGTATAAAATAATTTCTAAGTTTCTGGAATTAAAAAACGGGGTGAATAAAGGTACCGTAGGGTGAGAAATTTGGAGTGTTTTGTGATGCTAAGTGAGACAGAGATGAGAAAGGAACATTTTTCAGGACTAAAATAAGGTCATTGTGTTGTTTAAACACAGCATTTAAAACTCTAACAGAAACCCTCAAAAATGATTAGGAAAGAGTTAAATTGTGTTACACCCATAATATGCATTCCTATGAAATAATACAGATAGATAGACAGAGAGATAGATAGATGATAGACTATCTATTGTTAAATAAAAAAACCAAAACTGTATCTCAAAATAATTCTTAAATTTAGGAAAAAGCAAATGTAATATGACAGCATATATTCATAATGTGCGTGTGTATGAATGTGTAGGGTCTATGATTTTATACTCCTTCATATATGAAAACAATGTTTTGCTTTTATCATTATTGTTCTTTAAGACATTCCATGTCCTACAACTTTTCTTGATACACAGAGAAATTTTTCCTTATGCTTGGCAGTTTTCTGATAAGCAGGGAATAGAAACCAGACCTCAAATATGACTCAAAGGTGTATGACTTGGACATTTCATTTAGAATATGGAAATTTTAATTGCATTGCTGATATTCACAAGATGTTGACCCATTTCCAGTCTCCTATCTCATTCTTTCTTTTTTTCCAGATGATAAAATAAAAATTGCACTACCATAAAATCTGACTATGCATTATAGAGTTCTTTATCATTACAGTTGAAATATTTAATAATGCAGAAGACAGAAGAAGCAGGTTTAAGGGAAAAATAATATCTGTTACATAGAAATTTAATTTTATTGTAGGCCACTATACACCAGTAAAGTTAGGCAACTTGACAGGGAATAATTCTTTGAATAGTTTTTTATTTTGTTTTGAAGTTTTTAAAAACAATCTGGGGTTGGATGGGTCATTGCAGCAAGGAAAAGGCTGGGAAAGCGCCACAAAAGAAAAGGGCTAGCATCCACCTTGATCATTTATTTATTATTTGACAATTATTTATGGACCACGTATTACTGCATGGAATTATTTCCACATCTCTCGGTGACACAGCAGTGAAAAATAGTGTCAAACTACTCACTTTTATGGAATTCATGTTCTGGTGGATTCTAGGATATTATAATAAAGACATGTCTAAAGTAAGAGCCAGCAAAAGAGTATGGGAAGAAGCTGTTAGAAAGGAGTGAGAAAATGCAGAAATAATGTGGTACCATTCTGAGAGAGAAAGGGGGAGTGAGGGATAGAGAGAGAGAAATATTGAAAAGAAGGAGAGTGTGGTCACCAGGGTCAAATGATAAATAAGGGAAGAATGTGGTCACCAGGGTCAAATGATAAATAAATCAAATTGAAAAATGTCTCCTGGATTGCTCCCCTAGGCCTGGGAGGGCATGTGCCCTACTGATAAGTATATTTTCAGTAAATATATGCACAATCATTATCATGCAATGCAGAGGGTATTATGTGCCATAAAAGAAGATAAGTAACAGCTGAACAGGTTCAGAAGGAGGAAAAGCATAAGAGTGAGAAAAGATGCCCACACTCCAGCTGTAGAAGTCAGACAAGTAGTTTATGGATGTATATATGCAACAAGGCTGAAAGAACCAGATGCCTTCCTAAATGATCTTTGATTATATATTCTCAGATCCTAGTACATGCAGAGTTTTGCCATTCTAAAATTATATAATGATAGCTCTATGATTTGATATTGTCTTGACTGCAAAAGTTTTAAAACAATAGGTGAAAATGTGTACTGCATATTTTATTGTGCACCTACCCATGGTGTGTCTATTCTAAGGGTTACTAATAAACAAACAGAAAGACAAACGTATCAATATTGAGCATGACTCTTAAAGTACCATGAGATGTAGAATGTGTGACGTTCAAGCCACATAGACTATATCAGACAGGCTGTTGTTGCTGAACTGGCAATGCATTTCCTCTTTCAAAACAAGATGCATCTGAAGAACTGTGTAAGAATATTAATGGTATCACATTGAATCTGAAACCTTTCTGAATAGTTTGTTCTTCATTTTAAAAAAATCCAGCTTGTATTGAAAAGTGTTAGCGTTATTTCATAGGTGATTTGACCCTGTAAGCAAAACATGATAGAGAGGTTCTTTTCTCTGCAAACATGCATCCCAATGAGCCGTTACTTTAGCAGCGATGGTGTCTTTCATGTATTTATATCTATTTCAGCATATGACAGTTTGAATGTGTATTGCTAAGATTTATTTGATAGAGTATTGTCCCATTTTCGGTGTCCCATATAGGTTTTTTTCTTTTCTTTCCTACAGATAATATAAATCAAAATCTTAGTGCCATAAAGCCTAATTGGACATCTTGCAATTCTGCATCATTATAAAAGAATGCTATCTACGAACAATGCTTTATGCATTTGAGTGGTTTATTTGCCTCTTCTGTAAGATAATACAAATGACAATCAGCTTAGGAACCCACACATGGCAGATTTTCATGGTACTATTATATCAGTTTAGGTGCCATATATGAAACCTGATGAGCCTAGTAATAACTTTAGAAAGCAGGGTTATCAAAGGAGTGCCGATTTCAGCAGGAAAGAGAATCATCCACAACTGGCAATCTCTATAGACTGCCAAATTACCCAAAATTCTGTTCTGCAAAGCAGTAATCTTTAATGTTCCAATAAAAAGTAACTCTTTTTGGGATAGCTATTGTGCTTGTAATTGCACACTTAGAAACTAATTTGCATAATATTGCAAAGGACCACAGAAAGAGTACTGATAAAAAAGAAAATTTAAGATGACTGGAAAGCCATTTGTGCCTATGCTACTCTGTCTTCATTTATTCTTGACTCAATTATCAAGCACCTGCTCAGTGCCTGGCACATACAAGTCGCTGGGAATAAAGATTTAAAAAGAAACATCCCATGCCCAAAGAAGTCCATATTTTAGTGCTAAGAATCGTAAACAGGCAAGAAGAGCAGTGTTTGATAGTTCTCACTCTAGAGGCACATATCATGGATATTTTGAGGTGGGGTTGGAGGGCTTAGGAGTGATGAGTCAAGGAAGCTACTCAGATGAGAGGGCATTTGATGAGTTAGAAACAAAGATGGGGAACTGGAGAGAAAGGGCATTCTATGTAGAAGGAGTGTTTTGTGAAAATTCATAGAAAATGAAAGAGTTAGGTGTATTTTGTACATACAGTATAGTTTAGGTAGACTAAGAATGGGAAAGAATGAGAAAAAATAGGAGAGTGCATATTGGAAAGTTAAACAGAGGACCAGTTAATAGTAAATGTGTCTGCTACGTTAAAGACTTGATTTAATGCTGAAGACAATTAGAACCCATTGAAAAATTTATGTTAGAACATGTTCTAATCAGATTTGCACTTTAAAGAGATCACTGGAATATATTGTACAGAGAGGCAAGTACCAAGATCTTTTAGGAGGCTCTTAAGGTAATTGAATTGAGTGATAATGTGGGGAAAAATTAAGTTAAAGGAGAGAGATGAAGGAAAAGGAATGGATTATGAAATATTAAGAAAGTAGAATTGACGCAAGCTGGGAGAAGAAAAGAAAGAGAAAGGAGCCAAATGTTAATCTCTTTAGAAAAATCGATGTGCTTTTAGTGAGAATTCAGATTCTATCTGAAATGTTATAATACTCAATTTCAACTTTATAAAGGATTAATCCAATGGAGTGTTTTGATATATTTTATTTAAATAGGTTCAAAACATTTTCCATCAGTTGTTTTTAGTAGGGTGTATATATATCATGCTATTTATTTCATAAGAGACTAATTTTTGTAAATTTTGGATCTGATTCTGCTCAGGTTTGTTGTTATAAGGATAAAATAAGTTAATATCTGTAAATTTATCAGTTCAGTGCCTGGCACATACTGGTTTTTAAAGGAACAAATATAAATTAGAAAAAAACAGTGCAGGTTTCACACATCATTCATCTGAGCACGTCTGAAACAGCTAAATCAAATTTATCAATGAGTTCTAAATTCAATCTTTCTGTTTAACTACCAGGTGAATTTTTGAAAGTTTCCCAATATTTTTGTTGTTGGGGGTGGTGGCATTCAACGTCCATTAAAAAAGAGAACTGAATTGTTGATTTATTGTTTTCTGTATTTTCTGAGTTTATGGACACTTTTGAACATTTTTCATTTCCAAGCACAACGTTTTCTTCTTGTTTTTCACTGATTTGTTCACTTAGTAAATGCTAATAAATTTTTACTTTGTGCCCGGTACAGTTCTTAGGGGCTGAGGAATTAGGGGTGAATAAAATAGATAATATCGTTTCCTCAACTAAATGGAATACATTTCTCGGTATTCATTTGTATATTTGGGATAGATATATTCTCCAAAATTCCTGCAACATTCACATCTGTTATCTATACATTCAGATGGTTATGCAAAAACTCTAACTGAGGAAAGACCTAAAAACTTAACCCTTTTCAAGGACTGGGCTAGAGCTCATTTTTATGCAAATCTATGTGTTAAGAGCTAGATGTGCATATAAAATAAAACCATATTTGTCATTGAAAAGTTCAGTAAAATTCATCACAAAAACATAAGAATAGAAACTCAGAGACATCCTTCTGATATGATATTAAAATGTTACAATGTTAGGCTATTGCAGAATTTCTGCTCCGAACGAAAATCAATGTCTACAAAATGAGATTTGCAAGGTAGAACAGTTATTATATTGAATTTAGGCTAAATAATGATCAAAATTAGAAAACAGATTTCTTTGTGTGCTTCCATTTATGACAATAAAATCTCTATAATTATATTTTGTTTCATACTCTTCTCTCCACTCTGCCCTTTTTTTAAAGAACAAACTATTCCTGAAATTCTCTATCACCCATCACTTTTATGGTGATTTTGGAGTACTTGTTCCATGAAAAACACTTTACACATCGTCCACTGTGTATGTGAAATATGACTCCATTCCCTCTCCTTTCAATGCCTAACTTAACTCTAAGGGTACTATTTCCTTAGTAGTTTCCTAAACATGATTTTTTACTTTCTTTTTTTTAAAATCACTTGTTTTGTCCTTGTATTATTTTGCCTTTATTTGCTTCTATTATCTAATGTGAATCAATGTTCATGTGGAAGACAGACCTAATCCTTAACTAATTATAACATTTACTTTTGAAGTACTTTAACAGTCCATTGTCTGTGGCAACCTTATGGGTCTTGCCATCAATTGGAATTCATGCTTACCCTTACCTAGGCTGGATCCTGAATGACATAAAGGCATTTCATACCTAACACACATAATAGGAAGAAACCGTCTGACCCTTCACCTGCACAACTAGAGTTTAGTCTCTATTTCACTCAAATGGTTATAAATATGTTAAGTGATTTTCAAATCTCTTATCTCTACCTTTTCTCAACCTCTTTGTTGAGGTATAATTGATATACAGATAGACTGGACATATTTAATGTACATAATTTGATGAGTTTGGAGATATGCATATACCTATGAGACCATTACCACAATCAAGCTAATAACCATATCCATCATCTCCAAAAGCTTCCTCTTATCCTCCATTTTTTTGGTAAGAACACTTAACATGAGCTCTACTCTCTTAACAAACTTTAAGTGTACAATGCTGAACTGCTAACTGTGGGCGTGTAGGCGTTATGTTGTACAGTAGATCTCTAGAACTTGTTCATCTTGCAAGCTGAAAGTTTATACGTGTTCAATAACAATTCCCCACCCATTATGTCCCCAACCCCTGGCAACTGCCATTTCACTCTCTGTTTCTATGAGCTTGACAATTTTAGATTTTCCACGTAAGTGGAGGTATGAAGTATTTGTCTTTCTGTGATGGGTTTATTTCATTTCTTGGCTCTGCCTTTGAGTTTATCCTTCTTGGATTTATCAGAGTGACTTTTTCTGAAATACGAAACTAATCATATTGCTGACCTGCCATTCAAGGAACTTCTGGCTAAGAACACTAGTATAAAGACAATTTTAGTTTATTACCTTATGTTGAAACTCACCAAAGTAGCAAAAATATCATAAGTTAGTAACAAAAATTTTAAGATTTTTAATTTAAATAATGGAATTCAGCAAAATATTCATTGAGGATAAAATCACAGTACACAATTTTTTTCTTTGCCTTTTTATCTAATAATAGATAGTCCTACTGAGCCAACATTGAGTTCTCTTGTTCTCACTCTGTTGCTACCAGTTGCATAAAGTTCAATGAATTATTTTACACCTCTATCTCATTATTCATCTGCAAAATGTTAATACTTTGGGTAAGATCTCTGAGGTCTGTTCATTGTTAACACTTTGGCTCTATTTTTCTATCTTAAGTTTTATTAGAGAGAGAGAAGCAGAAAGGGAGAGGAGAAGAGAGGATCAGAAAAAATAAGATCTTTTCTGGTTGTAGACTGAAGCAGACATGCAGATAAAATTGCAGGACTTACAGGAATAAAAGCATGCGCAAAGCAAAGAAACAGAAATATGTGACCTTGAGCTATATTAGTATTATCCCTAAATTTTTTTTTACTTATTTACAAACAGAAATTTCTCTTTATGTAGAAATAAGAAGGTCATGGTTGGGGTTCCAGGAATATGTGAGGGGAGTTAGGGAGATGGGGCAAAAAAGAAGAACATTGTCTAAGTACTAAAAAATCATTACACAGAAGGAACTCTTTGCAGCACTCATGAAATTTAAACTTTAAAGCTCAAGAAACCTCACTATTTTCAAACTCTTTCACAGAAAGTTAATCATCTCTCCACTATACTATCTCCTAACCAGCCCCTCTATCTTCCTTCTTGCTGGTACCCAGGAGCTCTCATTTGTTTTTCTGATATCTTTTGTCTCTATCTTTGCAAGTGTTTTCCCCCAACGGAGAGACAAAGAACACACATAACCTTTGAAGCATCCATTTTGGGGTTATTGATTTTTTTTTTCTGTTAGTCATATCTTCCTGCTGCTCATCTCTGTTTAGCCAGCACCAAGCTTTCACATTTGTGAACAGAATGAAATGAATAAGCAAAATATTGACTGTGAAAGAATCATAAAGAACAGAAAGTTAGATCCAGAAAGGCTTTTATACAGCCTCTAGTCCAAACCCTTTCTTTACCAGATGGTAAATTGAGTCTGGATGGGAGAAGGAACTTGCCTAGGGTCAAACATATTGTATAGATTGAATCAGATACAATGTTTCAAATGTTGTCACCCTGTAGGGCTTGTCATACCACAGTGAAAAGTGCCTATGGAAGCTATTATGTAGCCTTGATTCTCTTATACCACATATGGGCTAAACTAGACCCAATTTCACATTCCAAAAGTTATTTTGTTATTAGGAGATGTTTAAGGAGCCCTTAATAAAGAAACTTAGTATCTGAAGTTTCCTTATGCCTGTTTCTGCTAGATATTGTTCATGGTGTCTCTTCTCTTATTTTATGGCAATTGCGGAGTATAAAATAATTTTCCTTGTTTTCCTTGTAAATTTTGCACTCATGTACTTCTTCCTGTTGGCACATTAAACAAAAATCACATTAAATTAAATTCTGAGTTTCTTCCAGAATACACGTGCAGTTTGAATTTTGGTGAATGATTGAAAAACCATGTAAGATCTGACTTGTAGACATCAATTATCACTTGTGACTTTATTTCCACTGAAGAAACACTCAAAATTCAGCAGGAATTCCTTCCTATACACTTTAGCATATTGAGTTTATTTTCCATTCACTCTCAAAATGAGAGTAAAAACTTAAGAGGTTTCATGTAGAGGTATATTGTTAAATTATCACTTTGGGTGAGTTCCACTGTGTATGTCCTTTCACATCTCTCAAAACTTTTAAATCAAAATCTCAAGGTCTCCAGAATTTGGTAGAAAGTCTAAGATTTTAATCAAGCTTTGGAGTTCACTTATTTCCCAAAGATTATATTTTCACAATACTTTGGGGATTTGTGGATTCCTTAGCTTTGTGCCAGATTTTTTTTTTTAAATACCCATTCAGCATATTACTTGTTTATATTTCTATTTGTATTTTGGTTCTAAGTATTTAGTCCACTCTGGTAGTGAAAATAAGATCATCACTGTAATTTCCACTTGAGATAATCTAACCAACTGTCAAACAAACCAAATTAAAATAGACATAAAATAATCATGCAATCTATAACACAGCTGAATACTATAGCAAAATTCAGTAGGCTGTGGATGTAAAACACACATTAGATCAAGATATATGTGTTTGCAATAGTCATTTCACTAGAGAAGTGGGAGAGGAAGTCAAATTATAGTGCTGTTTGAATTCAGTTGTGATTTTGCATATAATTCTTTCAAGAATTATGGCAGTATATAGGAGAATAAAATAAAGTCATTCATTAGAGAACCTCTTACGATTATGGAAAAATTAATACGTAATGATATGATTTGGGAAAATCTGTGGACCCTTGGGTCATTATCAAATAAATTGAAGAAGGCCCGGCCCTGTGGCTGAGTGGCTGAACGTTCCGTGTGCTCTGCTTTAGCGGCCTGGGTTCAAGGGTTCGGATCCTGGGTGTGGACCTACTCCACTCATCAGCTGCACTGTGCTGGTGTCCTACATACAAAAAAATAGAGGAAGATTGGAACAGATGTTAGCTCAGGGAGAATCTTCCTCAGTAAAAGAAAAAAAAAGTAGAAGAGACAATATATATAATGTAAACAAAAGTTAATTGGAGGGGACTATGTTTAAAGAGATATAAAGGAATAACATTAGATAATCTATTATTCTTGTATTCTTTTTTTTCTTTTTCTTTTGCATGGCAGTCCTAAATTTCTGCCTACAACTGACTCTATTTCAGGGTCAAGTTAATGATTTTATTTTTACCTATCCAGGTCTTATTTTCCTCTGAAATTTACAGAAAGTCAATAGTTCTACCCGCCAGTGTATTATTTTCCTTTTATTATTAATACAGTGTTCCTCACCCACAATGTTGGTACTGTCAAAGCTATTTACAACTTTCTTAAAAATTTCCTATCATGTTACTTCAGATTTTTTTTTTTTTAGTAAACACATACATCTACACTTTAAAAAAAGTTCTCAACTTGAAAGGTACCACATATATTTCTATTTTCATTGCAACGTTGAAGTTAACATTTGAAAGGATAACTCCAATTTTACCCACAGACATAGAAATCTTCTCTACAAAGCAATATACCTTCCTGGACTCATCTTCACGTATTAATAGATAAGCAAATTATTTGCATTTTTAGTCACTTATCCTTTTATTCAAGATCAATAATAATAACGGTAGCAATAATTAAATTGGTTCACCAAATATTTTTGAGCATATACTATTAGTTACATTCTTAGGATATGAAGTTACTCAAGAAAGATAACATCTGTTGCTTAACAGAGGTTATATCCTATTGCTGGAAATGGATAATTAAGTAATAGCAATGAAAGGGTATATATACCATGCTCTGGTAAATATAAGTTGAGTATAACATGAGTGAAAAGTCGTCCTATACAGAGAAACAGTTTCCAAATCTATGATAATGTTTCAAGCAGAATAAGCAGCATGTTTCAGGTGCTAGAGAGAGAGAAAGCATGCCCAGGTGGAGAATGATAAGTTTAGTAGAGTTTACAGAGTTATGACAGAAAGATAAAACTGGAGATAAAATACATTATCTTATATTGTTTGTGCTGTGGACAATATAAGCAGTGAGTGACCCTAATTTTGTCCATTACTTACTGTGTGTTTTCAATGGAAACAGACTTCTTAAATTTGTTTCTGTTTTTGTTCATTTTAGGAAGAGTTGATCAAAAAATAAAATAACTATGATTTGTCCCTGAAATATGTGCTTGGAAGAAAATCTTTTCTTAACAGATGTACTATATAGAGAATATCAGGATGCACTAAAATCACTCATATCCTTTCTTTTATGACATGATTGCTCAGTAAATTATATACATCTTAAACATGTAAAGAAAAAAGAACAGATGGCAAAGTCTTAGTTAGAAAGAGATAAGCTGATGAAAATAACCTTGATCATCATAACTTGAATTTCCTTGTTCAAATTATTTTGTTCTATGGATCAGAAAATGATGCTACTATTGAAGAAAAAGGAAAATTAAGAGCATAAATCTAATATCACATCACTGAAATATCTCAACAAAGTCACATTGGTATTGCTACTGAAGAACAAACAGAAAGGAGTATTTCTTAAATGCCTGCAATAAACAAAAATTTTGCTTGAAAGAAGATAGCAAACGCTGGGTTGAGAAGACAACTATTTGGAACCGTAGAATCCTTTGTAATCCATATACTGTGGAAATGAAATTATAAGCAGAGTAAACCCTCATTAATCCCATTATATGGAGGTCGTGTGCTTAGAAAAGGTGATCCACTTCTCCCTAAAGATAAATACATATATTCTATAAACGCAAAACTTATTGAGCTTTCTTTGCCAGACTTTTCCACTTCATTAAAGCATACTTGTATCCACCAATTTGCTCATTCAGAGAACTGGTGTCATTTTATTACCTCTTTCTCACTACTAAGCCCATGAATTCAATTTTCAAATCACATCAACTTTTCCAAAAGTAGCCCCCTAACCAGTCTCCTTGAATCTATTCTTACCAATTTATAATCTATTCTCTTCAGAGCTTCTCAAAGCTTCTACGGGGTCCTTTTAAAATGTTAGTCAGGTTCTGTGGTTAGACATTTTTATTATTTACTTTTTATTAATTAATGCCTAAATTCTTCCTCAGAGCTACTAATCTCTTTTCAATATATTTAACGCATTTACTATGTGCCAGGTTCTCCTCCAAGTGCTTTTTTTGTTTTAAGATTGGCACCTGAGCTAACATCTGTTGCCAATCTATTTTCTTCTTCTTCTTCTTCTCCCCAAAGTCCGCCAGTACATAGCTGTATATTTAGTTGTAGGTCCTTCTCGTTGTGCTATGTGAGACGCTGCCTCAGCGTGGCTTGATGAGCAGTGCTAGGCCCACGCCTAGAATCTGAGCCAGTGAAACCCTGGGCAGCCGAAGCAAAGTGTGCGAACTTAACTGCTAGGGAACGGGGCCAGCCCCTAGACCTTTTTAATGGCTTGTTATTTCCCCAGGAAAACCCAAATCTCACTAATTTCTACATTTTCCAGCATTTGCCTTAGTCTATACCTACTTCTGGTGTTTTGAAATCAACTCACTGGTGGTATAGAATAAAGATTAGTGCAAACATTTTTAGAATCAATGTTATTTAATCTCTTTAAGCTCAGTTACTTCCTGTGTTAAATGAGACAACACTCATTATCTTTGTTGTATACATATGCAGTACATTGTTGTACTGTGTTGTAATTGTTGTACACAGTATTGTTGTACACAGTAGTTGTAAGGATTCAGTAAAAAAGGTATTTTTTTTCTGGAAGAACATTCTCTTTTCAAAATTTCAGGTTTATTGAAGTATAATTGACATGTAAAATATTTAAAGTGTACATCATGGTGACTTGATATAGGTATACATTGTGAAAAATTTCCCTCTGCCTAGTTAATTAACATATCTGATAGAACATTCTTAATATGCAATATATACATTTGGTCTCTTTAATAATGCTAGGGTCATTTGATCTTTTATAAACAGGAGTTTTCTCAATTAAATATATTCATGATAGTTTGAATCCATGATGAAAAAGGACTATGTTTCACTTAGCATTATTTTCAGATGCCTCACCTTCTGCCTGGCCCCAATTATTCAGGCAAAACACTTGCTTGAGGGGCTACCCCGGTGGCATAGTGGTTAATTTCATGCACTCTGCTTCAGTGGCCCTGGGGTTCACAGGTTTAGATTCTGGGTGCAGACCTAGCACTGCTATCAAGCCAGGCTGTGGTGGCATCCCACATGAAATAGAGGGAGACTGGCACAGATGTTAGCTCAGGGCTAATCTTCCTCACAAAAAACAAACACTTGGCTGGGTGACTGAATGTCAGGAATAGAGAGATCATATAAGAAGGCACAGAAGGGGCCTAAATCTGTCCTTGCTTACAATGTTCTCTTTTAGGATAGCCTACTAGTGTAACCCAGTGATTGATTAAGGGGGACATTGATTACATTTCTCAGACATATGCCTGCTCGATTCCCAGTAGACTTCTTTTCCCTACTACAGGGAATCAAAACTTTCCTATCACCTTCTCTTAGCAGTGCCATGTCCCTTAGCAGCTTGCTTTACTAGTGTCCCTGCCTCACATAACAAAATTTGGTTGCCAGGTTTGCGTGGAGGAGAACAATGGCAGAAAGCTATTCCAGGAGTGTGCCTGAACTTCCTAGCAGCCCCCAACCCTCCTGCTTCACATTTACAAGCAGTCATGGACCTGCTGTAAAAGGAAGCTCCGATATGAAGGCAGGCCTTTCGTTTTGCCTTGTGTAGTGTTGCTTTTAGCATAAAATGGAGACAAAAAAGTATTAAAGGAAGGAACACACTAGTCATGGGATCCATTGTTCTGATAACATCTGTATCACATTTTACAGATGGCCTTCAAATTTTCACACTGGTTCATAGCATTATTTTATCTTTGATATGCTTCTGTTAATCTCAGGGGGTGGAGTGGAGCTACAGAAGGCCCCTCTGCTTGCTCTGTGCCTACACACAACAGAGCTGGATGCATTTTGTTCCCTACTGTTCTAGAACAAAGGAAGAGAGAGGAAGGGGAACTTACAAGAAACATATAGAATTTTATTAAGGCCATGCTGAGAGGTGGGAAACAATTCAGGTGTTTGCAGCCTCCAGCAGGATGAGAAGCGGATCCTGGGGGCCTCTGGTAGCTTTTCCTTATGAATGGGATCAGTTTCCTCCCTCACTATGAACGCAGGATCTAATCACCCCCAAAACTCATTTTTAAATTTTGTAAAATATGAAGCTGCTTCAACTTTACTCATTCTGGGAACTGCAGGAGTATTTCCAGGATTGGGCCCCAAAGTTGCATGGGCCCTTGAGCTTCTGCAGCCCATGATGTCAGTTCTGCTTTCATCTGGGTCTAGGATAGGCAGGGTCTGTTACTGACTTGGCTCTTTGTATTCACCCTTCCTGCTCCTTGGTGTTTTTCGGTTTTTGTGTGTTTCGTTTGTTTCTTTGTTTGTTTTCTGGGGCTTAGGCCACTGAAAGCAGCTCTTTATATTTTTTTCTCATTTCTCTTTTAGAAAAAAACCTGCATGTTCCATGGCAGGACTGACAGGATCTTGTCTTCAGGGTCTTAGGTAATTAATTGCCCTAGACAGGGTGGCTTTTCCTTTGATTTGGGCATCCTGTCAATTTTTATATCTACTGACCCTCTCTCCTACTTTGGGGTACATAGTATCCTCTGTCTCAGCCATTTGGACTACTGACTTTTTCTGGCTTTTACTTGCAGCCTGACTCTTGGGCTGCTCCCTTTGTCACAAGCTCCTCCTTCTGGCCTCCCTGTTGGTATATAATACCTGGGATGCTTCCAAGACCCATTGCACTCACTCTGCCTATGCTTTTCTTATAATACATAACTATCACTTTTATAAATGCAATTAAATAACAGGATTATATAATTCTTTGCATCAAAATGATGCATCTTTACTTCCTGCTAAATAGATATCACCATATCATTTACCATTCCTGATGACTTAATATGTTTTTTTACCAAATGGGAAAAAAATTAAGACATTCAGAAAGCAGAAACTGCATGAATTGCATAATCAGTTCAAAAGAATGCAAGCAGCAGTTAGGAGTTAGACATCTGTCAATCCTGCCTCACTTCCCTTTGTTTTACGTTAACAGCAAACTTAAACCTTGGCTGACTAAGCTCCTCATTCATCAGTTCTGCCATTTTTGGAATTCAAGCTAAGTATGAAATGGGTCATACCTAAGCAGACCCAGCCATCTCAATTCCCTTCGAAAAATGAATCGATGTGTTTTATCTTTACGGTTAAGTTGATTCAGGTTCAATACCCTGGTATTGTGGACCTGTGATGTAATCTGATTTTCAGCATCTCTCTTCTACCTTCCCATATCCCCATCATATGGTTACCTTTCTTAAAATGAAGTTTCTTACTGCCTTTCTTTGTTTAGGCCTTCATTCTCAGTTTTTGATAATATAGACTTATGAAGTAAATCCCCAACCTAGGTTCAGGTCAACTTTATTATCTAATCTTCCTTGAAAACTATGGGCGTTCTGCCCTTGAACTCAAGTCCATGTCCTGCTCCATTAGAGTAAGTCTCCGGGGGTCAAATATTTGATGGCAGCAATATGATAAAATTATACTTTCAACTCTAAATTTTAGAGATATAAAGATGTAATCTTTAAATGTCCCAAACATTCATTTTTACTAAAGCTATTCTATTCAATATGACCTTCTAGCACAGGCACTGTAATAGAAGTAAAGATAGTATGATTCAGTGATGACTCTAGGACATAAGCAAGATGCTTACATGTTAGAATGTGAAGGGAAACAGGTTTTTTTTTTTTAACTGCATATTTGCAAAAGTGTCACGTGCCTGGAAGGAGGGCTGTGGTGATTCCCATAAGTGTGTCATTGATATGAAATAAACTACTTAATAAATACACTCGACTAAAACAAACATTTCTAAACTTTGGAATTCTTTGTCATGTTAAGATGGAACTTCTAATAGGAGGGATGACTCAGGTTAAAGTTTGATGGCAGAGTATTAGTGCAATTAAAACTCACTAACTCCCATATCTACAACTGTTTTGGAAAGCACCTTATAATCAAATTTCAGCCATTTCTTTAGAAGTTTTCAGAGCCGCTGCCATTCCCCCACTGTGCTCACTTCTTTTTATCTTGCACTGTGAGGGAGGTGCCTCACCGTACAACATGCAATGGTCTCTACACTCACTGATCATTGAAGGATCCAAGCTTATATACAAACAACTGCCGTACAGAATAAAAGGTGTTATGCTAGGGATTTGAATCAAGTAGAGTAACAGGAAAAAAAATTATTAATTCTATCCTAGACATTAAAAGGATTGTCAGAAAATTCGTCCAGGTGAATGTGATATTTATTTCATTTAAGATGAGCAGCTGTACTCTAGGCAGATATGTGAGGACAAGGAGCCATAGTAAGACTTGTACCTCCCTCCTCCAGGACTTTGAGTAGATATATTTTCCACACTGTTTCTAACTATATGTATTTCTGTTACCAATATCCCTAGGCCATAAATGTCGGGCTATGATATTTCTTGATTCATTTCAAGATTAAAATCCATAATAAGAAGGGGAAAACTGCCCCCATCTGACTTAACAGAACAAGAGGCCCCTTATGCCCTTTCTGGCCTCTATTTTTTAACTGGCCTGGTTTTCCACTTCTTTTTACTTCCTCCCCTACTATCACAATCACTACTCCCAAAATAAATAAGTAATCACTAAATATCACCACAGGGCTAATGTGTGTAAAATACATATTCACTTTGAGATTTCCAAATCTTTCCCTGTCTCTTGGGTGGCAGCAGTATCCCATGGTTTTTGGCTTCCTCTTTTTAGCATCATGTTTATCTGTGGACCAATATTTCCCTGTTGTTTTAATTGCAAGAGGAATCCTGTGGTCCTGTCCTGGCCTTGACAGATTAAAAGCTTCTCTGTAAGTTTCTCTATTCTTTATGTTGCATTAAGGGCATATCCTAAAACCTTAACTATTTTTCTTTTGAAATAACAATTGCTGCAATTGTAACTCTTTATAATTAAATATCTAATTCAGGCTTCAGAAGGGTGGTTAAATGAGGTATACTTTAAGGCTCCTTCCAACCCTAGCATTGCATGATTCTATATGATTTTCTCTGAACAGGAGGAGCTCTGGTGTGGGAGCGAGGAGGCTTTTACCTTTAAATCTCCATAATTTCCTCTGTCCAGTGTCAAAAAATCATGACTGAATTAATCTGCATCCTAGAGGAAGCAAAAGGAAGTAACGCTTTCATGCGTCAGTGAAAAATTGTGACCCAGTTTTAAAGTGGATATAATAGAACGTTACCACAGTAATTATACTCAGTTTCTATCTAAATATCTTATTTGCATATCTAGTTCTTTTTTAAAAGATAGACTAATATTAACTACCTATACACCTCCTTGAATGTCATCTAAATAATTTGTTAATAGAGGAAAATGCAAGAACTTAGGATTTAACCTGTTTTTAATGTAAAAGCAAAACACTGAGAGAGAATGAAGTTTAAGTATTGATTCAGAGGCTTCTGCTATCTGAGAACATTTCTTCCCACTCAGATCCTCTTCAACTTCCCAGTCTTTTTAAAAGAGGATAATAATTGATAATAATTTGATGCTCCTCAGAAAGGTTTGAAGTTTAGAAAGATAGCTGTTGCTCCCCACTCCAAATACAAATACATACACACACACACCCTCCTAAAATGATAGTTTTGGAACAATTTTAGAAATTACTTGAGAACATCAAGGGAATAAGATGAAATAAAATCTTCAGTAGTATTCTTAAATCACTGGAATTTGAGAGAATTGTTGAGAGTACAATGCAGTTTAGGATTTCTCAACAGGAAGTCTGTGTGTCCCTTAGGGTTCAACCCCTATAGACACCTGTAGACCAAAAGCCTAGGAACTTATTTTTTTTCAACCGTGGTAAAATAAAAATAAGATAGAATTTACCATCCTCACCATTTTTAAGCATACAATTTAGTGGCTTTAAATACATTTAGTACTTTAAGTACATTTAGTACTTTATGTACATTTTGTGCAATCACTCACCATCCATCTCCAGAACTCTGTTCATCTTGCAAAACTGAAACTCTGTATCTGTTAGACAGTAACTCCCCATTCTCTCCTCCCTCAGCCCCTGGCAACCAGCATTCTTCTTTCTCTTTGAATTTTTCACTAATCTAGATATCTTATGTGAGTGTATTCAAATAGTATTTGTCCTTATGTGACTGGCTTATTTCACACAGCATAATGTCCTCAAGGTTCATCCATGTTGTACCTATGGCAGAATTTCTTCCTTTTCTTTTTTCGGTTGAGGAAGATTCACTCTGAGATAACATCTGTTGCCAATCCTGCTCCTTTTCTCTTGAGGCAGATTAGCCCTGAGCTAACATACATGCCAATCTTCCTCCATTTTTTGTATGTGGGATGCCTCCACAGCATGGCTGATGAGTGGAGTAGGTCCACAGCCAGGATCCAAACCTGTACACCCAGGCCACTGAAGCGGAGTGCTTAGAAATTTAACTTGGCCATGATGCTGGCCCCAGAATTTCTTTCATTTTTAAGGTTGATACACACACACACAAACACACACACACACACACTACAATTTGTTTATCCATTTGTCCCTTTCTGGTGATAGACACTTAGCTTACTTCCATTTTTTAGCTATTGTAAATAATGTTGCTATAATCATGGGTGTACAAATATCACTTCAAGACCTTGCTTTCAATTCTTTTGGGTATATACAGAGAATAGAATTGTTAGATCATCTGTTAATTCTATTTTTAATTTTTTGAGGACCCTCCATACTGTTTTCCGTAGTGGCTGCACAATTTTACATTCCCAATAACAGTGCACAAGTGTTCCAATTTCTCCACATCCTTACCAACACTTGTTATTGTCTGTTGTTTTTCGTTCTATAGTGTCCCTCCTAATAGGTGTAAGATAGCAGTGTTTTCTTTTTCATTTTTTTAAGGCATCCCTTTTAGGCCCTGAGCTAATCTTCCTCTTGTTATTTTTTACCCCCAAAGTCCAAGTACATAGTTGTATATCCTAATTGTAAGTCCTTCTAGTTCTTCTATGTGGGATGCCACCACAGCATGGCTTGATGAGTAGTGTGGTAGGTCCACACCCCGGATCTGAAGCAGTGAACCCCAGGCCACTGAAGTGGAGCAGATGAACTTAACCACTATACCACCAGGCTGGCCTCCTAAGCTAGTAGTTTTGATTTGCAATTCTCTAATGATCAGTGACATTGAGCATCTTTTCATGTGCTATTTGGCCATTTATATAGCTTCTTTGGAAAAATATCTTTATGAATTGTTTGCTTTTTTGTAGTTGAGTTGAAGGAATTCTTTATATATTCTGGGTATTAACTCCTTATCAGTTGTATGGTTTGCAAGTACTTTTTCCCATTCCATGGGTTTTATTTTCACTTTATTGATGTGTCCTTTGATGCATGGAAGTTTTAAATTTTGATGTAGTTGAATTTATGTATTTTCTCTTTTGTTGCTGATACTTTTGATGTCATATCCCAAAAATTATTGCCAAATCCAATGTCATGATTTCTCCCTAGATTTTCTTCTAAAAGCTGTATTTTTAAATCACATTTAGATGTTTCATCCATTTTGAGTTAATTTTTGCATATTGTGTGAGTAAGGATCCAATTTCGTCTTTCACTTGTGGATAGCCAATTTTCCCTGTTCCATTTGTTGAAAAAAGACTATCCTTTTCAATTTCATGGTCTTGGTACTCTTCTTAAAATTATTTGATTATTTGACCATGTATACAAGAATTTATTTCCAGGACTTCTATTTTATTCCATTGGTCTATATATCTGTCTTTATGCTGGTACCACATACATAGTTTTGATTATTGTAGCTTTCTAGTAAACTTTGGAATCAGAAAGCGTGAGACTTCCAATTTGTTTTTCAAGGTTGTTTTAGCTATTTGAGGTCTGTGATGGACTGAATATTTATGTCCCTCAAAATTCATATGTTGAAACCTAGCTCAATGTAATTGTATTAAGAGGCAGTTCCTTCCTTTGGGAAGTACTTGTTCTATAAGGGTGGAGATCTCATGAATAGGATCAGTGCTCTTATATAGAAACCCCACAGAGCTCACAAGTTTCTTTCCAGAATGCGAGGACACAAGGAAAAGATGCCCATCTAGAACTATGAAAACCCTCACGAGAAAGAGAATCTTCTGGCACCATGATCTTAGACTTCTCAGCATCCAGAACCTTGAGAAATAGATGTTTTTGTTTATAAGCCACCCAGTCTATGGTATTTGTTATAGCAATCTGAATGGACTAATACAAAGCACCTTGATATCCAATGTGAATTTTAGGATGAATTTTTCTATTTCTGCAAAAAAATAAGATTTTTAGAGGGACTATGTTGAATCTATACATCACTTTAGGTAGTATTGCCATCTTAACAATATGAAGTTTTTCAAATGGTAAACGTTGGATATTTTTCCATCTTTTTGTGTCTTCTTTAACTTTTTTCTGTGATGTTTTATGGCTTTCGGTGTACATCTCTTTTGCCTCCTTGGCTAATTTTATTCATAAGTATTTTATTGCATGAAGTTATGCATAAAACATGAAGTTGTTTTCTTAATTTCAAGTTTTGAAATTGCTTATTGTAGCATATGAAAATACAATTAATTTTTGCATGTTGACTTTCTATACCACAAATTTCTTGAACTAAGTTATTAGTTCTAATATTTTGTGTGTGTGTAATATTTAGAGTTTTCCACACATGAGATCATATCATCTGAGAACAGAGACACTTTTACTTCCTTCCTTTCAAATTTGCATGTCTTTCATTTCCTTTTCTTGCCTAATTGCTCTGGGTAGGACGTCTAGTATTATCTTAAAGAGAAGTGACAAAAGCAGACATCCTTGTCTTGTTCCTGATTTTAGAGGAAAAACTTTCAGTCTTTCTCCACTTGGTGTGATGTTAGATCTGGGCTTTGTACAGAAGGTCTTTATTATGTTGAGTTCTCCTTCTCCTTCTAATTTGTTCAATCTTTTTATCATGAATAGGTGTTGAATTTTTCAAATTATTTTTCCGCATCAGATGACCATGTATGTGTTTGTTTTCCCCATCACTCACTCTATTAGTGTGATCTATTACATTGATTTGTATGTTGAGCCATTCTTGCATTTCAAGAATAAACCCCAGTTAGACATGGTGTATAATTTTCTTAATGTGCTGTTGAATTCTGTTTACTGGCATTTTGGTGAGGATTTTGCATCAATATTCATCAGGAATATAGGTCTATAGTTTTATTTTCTTACTCACCTGGGATTTTTATGGAGCAAAGAATCACAGACTCCATCCCAAACCTAGTAAGTCAGAATTTTCACTTTAACAACATCCCCAGGTGATATTTAATGCACTGTCCTGGGACAGTTTTTCTCACTGCTATTTTTATTGGGTTTGTCTTAATAATATCCACTTCTAAGAAACATATATATTAAAAGATTCCCTCTCCCCCATCTCAACTCAAATTCCAATCAAGTGCTAGGAAACAGTGACTCTTTTCTTTTATACCATCAATTGAGAATTATTGCTGCAAATGTTCCATTTTTGGTTTCACAGGGTCTTTGCCCACAGAAGATTTAAGAGAAATTTTATTAATGCAAGTGTTTTTCTATTGACTTTAGCTATTGTCACGTTCCCAAGTTGGCTTAAAAACCCTAACTTGTTCAAAAATTAACACTCTAGGGGCTGGCCCCGTGGCTGAGTGGTTAAGTTCATGCTCTCCGCTGCAGGCGGCCCAGTGTTTTGTTGGTTTGAATCCTGGGCGCGGACATGGCACTGCTCATCAAACCATGCTGAGGCAGCGTCCCACATGCCACAACTAGAAGGACCCACAACGAAGAATATACAACTATGTACTGGGGGGCTTTGGGGAGAAAAAGGAAAAAAATAAAATCTTAAAAAAAATTAATACTCTAGTCAAAATGTATGGCCTTGGACATTACACTTAGCTGGATTTGTTTCCTGAATCTGCTATTTAATGTTTATGTGGATTTGTGAAAGTTATTTAATTTACCTAGGAGTCCTTTCATTGGACTATGATAAAGACTAGATGGCAGAGCCTATATAAAGCCCACATACAGTGCTCTCCTTCTAGCAGCTCAGTAAGTTTCAGCTACCACCTCACATTTCTATTTGCCTTGCATTGAGCAGAGGAAGCATAATTCTTGTAAGAGTCTGCCAATTGCCCCATTTCAATTCTTTCTTTCTTCTAGAGTAATAGAATACGTGATTTTACCTGATCATGCAGTTACCTAGAATAAAGACTATTTCCAAAATTTCTTAAATGTGGTCACGTAAAAAAAAAAATAGAAGCATTATACTTAACAAGTGGGCAGTTTCAGTTAAGCAAACGGCCTAGCTTTCCTGTATCACCCTTGCCTTTTTTTCTTACCTGCTATTTGGAGTGTTGATATGTTAGCTAGACCTGGAACAGGCATCTTGAATCACAAGTTGTAATGTTCTTGATGAGAATCACAGTATAACAAGATAAAAGAAACTGGATTTCTGGACATGATTGGCTTTCATATCAGCCTTGGGCCAATTGTCTGACTGAATTAAAGATCAACTTTTATCTTGATTAAGCTGTTAATATTTTGTACTTTTGGCCATTCAAAGCTGGAATTAGTCTCAGCTAATATAGACATTTTACCAAAAGAAGAATACATATAGGAATAAGTATAATGGTAAATGGGTCAAAAAAATGGCTTAAATAATCGCTCAACTTTTTAGTTGAGTGACAATATATTTAAACATTAAATTCCTCAATATGCTCATTTTTAAAGGAGAAATAATAATATATACCTCATATAAATGTGAGAATTAAATGAGATAATTCACATGCAGTATCTAGAAGAGCAGTCAGTAAATTAAGGCCTGCAGTCCATATCTGGCCTGAAGGGCGTATCTTCTCCTCTGTCTGTTTCTGTACATAAATTCTGTAAGTAAAATTTTATTGGAGCACAGCCACACCATTTGTTTATGTTTTGTCTTTATCTACTTTCATGCTAGAATGGCAGAGTTTCATAGTTGCAACAGATACTTTTGGCCCACAGAGCCTAAAACATTTATTCTTTGGCCTTTACAGAAAAAGATTATGATTGAGAACACAGAAACTGATCATTCGATTATGTATTTTCTCTTTATGAAACCCGTGTAGTAAGGTGTTGTCTTCCTTGCAAAGTGATTACATCACCAAGCAACCCTCAATTACACATATGCTTATGGATGGTTTTTGAGTTGTGGGTATGAGATTTTACTAATCCAGCAGTGTTTATTGACTAATCCTTTGAGGCCTATGGCATACATCTATGGAAGTTTGATATGGATTAAAGCTTTAGCCTATAGCCTTAGAGTAGAAAATAATAGATTGGTCAATACCAGATGAAACCCATGATCCATTAATTACTATTACGGGTTAAAAAAGCTAGCCGACATGTAAGCCCCTTCCCAAGCAATGTAAGATTCTTTTCCTTATGGCATGCAATCCACTAACCTTCACGTACTAGAGAGCCACCAGGCATAATCTATCAATTTAAACCCAATTGAACTGATCTACCTCAGGTCCTAAAAATCCATGATTCAAATAAAATAAGTATCCTGCAACAATAAGATGTGGAAATGTTGAAAGATCCAGCTCCTTCTTATACAGCTAAGACAGTGTTTGATTTGAAGGAATCCTATTTATCTTTATTAGAAACCTCCATAGTGTTTTCTATGTATCTCGCTCTGGTTCTGATTGTAAAACTTTCCAGGTTGATTAACTAAAGTGAGTCTACCAGGCATTACAATAGTACTTTTAAATCAGAGTGAAGCTTTGTTGCCCAAGAAATATCTCAGGCAATGCAGCTTTTCTCAGCAAAGTATTTAAACACTTAAGTTTGAGGCTTAGCTCTTTAATGGACCTCTGCCTCCTCCTCAACTGAAGATGCCTATTATATGTTTAATCACATTCACCTCCCTTAAGGGTTCAAAATTGTTAGTCTTATAATAATATGATCTTCAGTGTATCTTTTAGTACAATTCATTTCTTTTATTTAAAAGGTTGAGAAACTATTCAGTTTAATTTGATTCAATAAACATTTATATTGTCCCACATATGGCAGAATATTTGTCATTTTGAGATATAGGTTTAAATTGCTCATGGTTCCTCCTCTCAGGTAGCTAAAAATGCAATGTGTTTGATACATGTACAGATAAAGGTAATAAAATATAGTGAAGAACCTGAATGTGGGAAAGACCTTAATGTGGGGTTAGTTTATCATAATTAAAATAACAGCTTTTACAATTGCTTTTGCTATGGTATTAAGTAAGTCTTTCCTGAGTCTCTGCTTTCTTATCTGTAAGAAATGGAAGTTACTATACTTTTTTCAGTTAGGATTAATTACAATGGCATATGTTAGGAGTTTGGTATTTGGCTTGCCTTTGATTAATATTGGTTCCCTTCTTTACTTTGAAGCTACCTATAGGCATGGAAGAAAGAGCAATTCTAAGGAAGGGAATCTTAACACAAAGGCAGAAAACAAATTTAAAAATAGGTATAGTTTTATAGGCAGAAATAGGCCATTCCTAGAAGCTGGAGAGTGTGGAGGCAAAGGTTTTGAAAATACAGGGCAGTCTTCTTAATCTGGACATAATGTTTGTGAAATGCTGATGTAGAAAATAAGGCTGGCTAGTTTTGTGAAAAGGGAAGTGGAGATGGTTAATGGAAAAGAAAAGTATAAGGAAATATCACGTTATTGTGATCACAGTAATTAATGTAAAATAGAATCATCTCAATTAATGTTTGTTTGAATTGATGTTGAGTGACTTTTGACATATGTATTTTTATCTAGGTCCTTGTGTCAATTAGTATTAATAAGAATGCAACAAGTTCCTATTCTTTGCAATATACTGATAAATTAGTGCAATGAGATTGACAACTTATTGAATGCTAGTCTAATAAAATGCTACATAGTTTACTCTATTTTCCCAGAGTGATTGATTTAATTTCGATTGCAAAATAGAAACTAGGAAATAAAAACACACAATCGTACACACACACACACACGTGCACACACATTCACACATCATGTAGCAATGTCCTTCCAAAAAAAAAAAAAACTTATGGCATGGCTATGGTTATCTTTTTGTCCTTTTATGCTACTTTTTTTTTTTTTAAAGATTTTATTTTTTCCTTTTTCTCCCCAAAGCCCCTCGGTACATAGTTGTGTATTCTTCGTTGTGGGTTCTTCTAGTTGTGGCATGTGGGACGCTGCCTCAGCGTGGTCTGATGAGCAGTGCCATGTCCGCGCCCAGGATTCGAACTAACGAAACACTGGGCCGCCTGCTGTGGAGCGCGCGAACTTAACCACTCGGCCACGGGGCCAGCCCCATTGTCCTTTTATGCTACTTTTTAAAATTTAAATCTTTAGTTTCCCAAATAATGATATACCACCCAGTGTGGCAATCAAGCTAGAAGCAAAGGACATCTATTATTTTTCCTGACTGAATCCTGGAATAATGAGGAGGATTGTGGTTGGAAAGAAGGGGAGCATATGAAAGACTCAAATATAGGAATAAAAGAATAAAGTAAAAGTTCAATGAAATCTCCAGTTTGGAAGCCTCTAGTTACCATCTTAAGAAGGAATTTATCTCCCAAGAAGCTGTTCTTTTTCTTGTTTCTTATTTCCCTGCAGTAATGATCTATAAACTATCAAAAAATAATTTAAAAAGTGAAGGACACAAAGAAGAGAAAGAATCCTGGAAGTTTGCTTGCCCCTCTGTAGCCAGCCTTAAATGGAAAAGAACCTGAAGGCATAAAGTCTGATGGGAGGCAGCCTAAGCTTGCATTATAAAATAAAGATACATGGAACAACTTTTGCAAGAAGGTGACATAGACCTGAGCAGTAAGTAGGTAAACCCACAGAATTCCCAATGCACTTTTTTTAAAGCTGATTTTCAATGTTATCATAATATAGTAAAGAGGGATAGTGACCTCAGTGGGAGGAATGACATATTAATTTTGAGGAGTTCTGAGGTTTGATCCAGTTCTTTTCCTTCCTTCCAGCAATTTGACTTGGGATAATTCATTTAACCTTCTCTGGCAGCATTGGCTTAAATGATTTTCAAGAGCTATTCCTGCTCTAAAATACTCTTTGATGCTAGGAAATGGATTACTGGATTCCATAGAGACAAAAACAAACAAAATCTCATTAATATGTAAACAAGATGCAGAATTTAAAGACATTGGAGTTTCAAAATAATTCCCATCCCTCTCGTAAGGAGACTAATGAGCAGTGAAATGACCACTTGTGAGCAACAGATGGAAAACAGAAAAACAAAATTCTGAAAAAGTCCATCACCTACATAATCAGCCCCTGAGTAATTCATTGATGACTGAATTTCTTTTTCTCACTGCCTAAGCATTTAGCAAAACTCATTGATGTTACTTCCATGACTCTCCTGAGGTCTCTTTTATCAAAACAAATGCTCTTCCTTAATGGTTCAATACTAAGTAAGAAAAGAACAAAGAAGGCTTTCTCTATTTCCTATTCATTGGTGGCTTTACATCCATGTAGGTTTATCCTTGCCTCCTTCCTTTTGAGAGGGTTCTATACAATCCATCCCCACACCCAATCCCTTAGTCCATTCCACAGTACCTCTCTCCTAGATTTTTGCTGCAAAGAAACCCTATTGGCTTCTCAGCAATTGTTGGTTTGTAGACACATCACTCCAGTCTCTTCCCTCATCTTCACATCATCTTCTCCCCTGTGTCTCTGTATGCCCTGTTATATCTCTTATAAGAACACTTTCATTAGATTTAGGACCCATTCTAATCCAGTATGATCTCATCTCAACCTTTGCATTAATTATATCTTCAAGGACCCTATTTCCAGGGAAGGTCGCATTCTGAGTTTCTGGGTGGGCATGAATTTTTGGAGACTACAATTCAATCTACTACAAATTTCCTAATGAGTTATTTCAGTAAGCCATTTCTAAATTTTAGGTATTTTTTTCATCACTCATATCTGAGAAAGGAGACTAATTTAAAGTACCAAAGCCTGAGAGAATTCAAAATATGTTAAGATAAAGTGTAAATTACACTGAATAAAAAGGTAACAAAGAACTTTTGAGATCTCAGATGAGAGTACTTGCAGAGAGTGTGAAACATGTCAACTAACATATTGAGGATAAAATGGAATAGAAATGAGGTCTAATAGTAAGACAATTCTTTAAAGATATTTGTCTTTTATCAAAAGTGGATGCAGGGGTGAGGAGGATAGGGGTTTGGAACAGGACTCCATGGAAGAAGGGAATCCATAAATAGATTTCAACATATTTAAATGATAATGATATTATATTTTAGAGATTATATACTACACACACATCCTATTAGTTCTGTCTCTTTGGAGAATCTTGACTAAAACAAGTATTGAATGAGAGTTAGAAAGATAGAAATATAGATAATGCTTTTAGAATTTAGGGATATTTATACAAAATGTTAAAAAATTTTTTGTAGTGAATACTTAAAAGGAAAGCATTAGTTTCTGTTAAAATATCCCTATGAAGTTTAATGTATAATCAGAGAATAATAATAAATAACAACTATTGAGAGCCTTTTATAGGCTTAACACTGCTGTTCTAAGTGTTCTATATGAATTAAATTAACTAAGTCTCATACCAACCCTATGATGTAGGTACTAATATCACAATATTCTTATTTTACAGATGAAAAAACTAAGGCAGAGTGGTTACCTAACTTACATGTTACATATGTATAATATATATGACTTATACCCTAGATATATCCCCTTATATATTATACTATATATAAGTAGTTATTAATAGAGCAAGGCAGTGAACCCAGACATTTTGGCATCACACTCCACATCGTTAAACACTGCTATACTGTCTCTCAATAGAAGGGCTGCGCTCAACTGGCAGGTAGGTGGCTAGAGTCTTCTATTTCTGGTTTACAAGAATACTGCTTTATTTAATAGACCATAGATGAGTTAGTTAGGGTTTGCCAGAGAGACAGAACCAATAAGATATAAACGGATAATATAGAGAGAGATTTATTATGAGGAATTGGCTCATGCGATTATGAAGGCTGAGAAGTCCCATGATCTGCTGTCTGCAAGCTGGAGACCCAGGAAAGCCAGTCGTATAGTTCCAGTCCAAAACAAAAGGCCTGAGAACGAGGGGAGCCAATGTTTCCAGTACAAGCCTGGAAGCCTGAAAAACAGAAGCACCAATGTCTGAGGGCAGTTGCAGATGGATGTTCCAGCTCAAGCAGAAAGAAAACTTGCCTTCCTCTGCCTTTTTATTAATGGACTGGATGATGCCCACTGCATTGGTGGGGGAATCTTCTTTACTCAGTCTACTGATTCAAATGCTAATCTCTCCCAGAAACATCCTCACAGAGACATCCATAAATAAGGTATTATCAGCTATCTGAGTATCCCTTAGCTCGGTCAAGCTGACACATAAAATTAATCATCACAAAAGGAATCCCAGCTAACTAGAAAGAGTGAAGAGATTTTACAAAAGTACTGTAGAAAATAGGACCTTTACACATGGTTCTGGTGTTAACTAAAGTATTAGGAGGAAGGACTGAAGACAGACACTCATAGCATAAAAGAATAGTAAAAGAGTCCAAGCAGTTGTCAGTAATTTAATCTCCTGAAAGGGGATTCTGCTGTGACGCAGATTTTTACAACAGGCTAAACTCCACCAGTTTCAATGTTTTTCTCACAAGAAACGTTATAGATTTTGAGTAGAAAGCTTTTCAAGAGAAATGATATTAGAAATTCCATTAAACACTTTACAACACAGTGACGTTGGCTGGAGGTACTCTCAATAATGGCAAGGTTTGGTTACTATTGCAAAGGACTGGATAACCAAAAGATGGTATTGCACTTGTGGAAGCTGTGTGACATTCATCTATTACAATCTCTCTCGTCTAGAATACAAAGAAGGAATTCTGGCGGGCATATAGGGAACTATGAGTAACAGATTCATCAGCATCACACAACCACTAACATTTAAATTTCATGGCTGACTTTTAATCATTACTTTCTTAGAGATTCAGGAAAAGGTAGTTTCTTAGCATGCATTGGTTGAATGCATAAATAAATTGTAGACTGTGACTGAAATTCCAGTGCCTCATGGTGAAAGAAACTCATATATGCTGAAATCACATCAAGGAAGTAGAGACAGCTGTTATCACAAGTATGGTAGAATGCAAGGGCCTTAGTACAGTGTGCCAGGTGACTTTAAGGTGATTCTAGATAGGAACAATACTATGCCTGCCCTGTCTTTCAAGCTTTATTACCTGAATTTGGGTTTGATGAGGAGTGAAGGCATCTACAGAGGAGACCTTGTTGACAGAAAGTCACATGGGAGGCAATATTGCATAGTACTTAGTAGTGCAGGCTTTAGAGTTAAATTTGGTATGATTCCTAGCTCTCTTACAGAAGGGGAGCTTGGACAAGCTGCTTCTGTATGATGTGGATAACAATGCCTCTCTCATAGATGGATGCTATGGTACAGTCTCCTTGAAAGTCCTGTGGCTTAAAACCCAATAACTGTGCGTTCTTCCTTCTGGAGCGCTCATAGTTGAAGCCAGGTTTGAACAACTGAATATTTCATTTTGAAATAAACTCCAAAGGGCACTGGTGTGTGTTGGATATAGTTCAATTCTTCATCACTACTCTCTACCAAGAAATGACAGCTGCTATAAAGTACATGGACATTTTTATTTGTATTATTTTTGAAATTGTAATAATCATTAAAGTCAAAGATTTAGAAGAGGGAAAAAAAGACCTGTCTTGATATTGTGCATGCTGATCTATTTTACTTTTTGCAGCACATGCTTTGCTTACTTCAGATGGCATAGAAATTGGAAGAAATGAGCTTTTGAAAAGAAACCATAGTGCAGATAAAACAAAAGGAAAAGGCTATTTCCTCCTGGATATAAAAGATAAAAACAAAAGTGGAATATTTGTGCTTGGAATTCAACAAAATCTCATGAGGGGACCTAACAGTGAACAGGAAGCAAAAAATAGTAGAATAAAAACTGGTTTTCTCACCATTATTGATACAATAAAATATGACACAAGATTGCTGGGCTAAGAAAGTAAATGCTACTTTATGAATGACTCAGAGATTAATGGTAGAGAAACTCCAGGACCGTGGAAACACCAGAGGGAGCATCTTTCTAACCCAGAGAATATGCATCATTAGAAATCAGAGAAATACAAATTAGTGGCAAAGACACTTAGACAAAGATGACTTTTAGTAGGATGTGCCGATTGAGAGGACACAGTAACAATAGAAAAATCAAAGAAAATATCAATGTTCTATTTCCAAATTAAAATTGTCTATTAATTCCAAACAATGAAGAGCAGATTCCATTCACTAGAATAATTTATTTCCTAGGAATTCTGAAGATAGAGACTGTCTTTAAAAGGTACAGCAGATTTATTATTGACATACAAGATGTTGGAATCAAAAAGTTAATAAAATGGTGTTGAAATCAGAGAAGGTTAATAAATATTAGAAACATTGTTTTGTTAACTGCACTCAATATTCTACGTGGGAAGACATGTAATTTTATCTATTATCCTAAATCTGTTCTAGGTAAATGGAAGGCAGGGTGTGACTTATAAATGTGGAAATATATTATGTATAATTTTATCCGGCAAAAGGAAACCTTCAAATTTCAATATATCATGTAATAATATATAATCATTAACAAAGCAAAAATTTATTGTTATAAATTTGAAAACTATATTGAAGTAAATCTAATTCCTCCTGATAAATTGTTTTTCAAAAGAACTGGCAAATACAGAAGTAAAGTAGAAGGACCATGAATTAAGACAACAGGCATATCCAATATGTTAAATATCAAATAGAGTAATATATAAAACACAGTAAATATATCAAAGAGGAAATATAGCATTTACTGTATCACTTTCCACTTTTGATGTGCAAAATAAAGTTTTTAGGGTGTTTTCTTTTTTTTATGTGAAAGAATGGGTAGTATTATTCAATTACTAATCATGAGAAATGAAGAGATATAAACCATAGTCCTATTCCTGCTTTCCAAGTGGGGAAATGTAAATAAAAGAATAATTGTAACTTTCCATGTAGAAATAAGTAGCTCTAGTTCATTTATTACCCAACCCTGCCCTTATAAATCCTAATAATATAAACACTGTCATCCCTAACTTCATCTACATGAATGAAAATGTTTCCTAGGAGCATGCCTAGGGGGTAAATTGCTAGGCCAAAGGGTGCGTCTATCTTTATTTCTACTGAATAGTGCCAAATTGCTCATGAAAATATTGTACCAATTTATGTCATGTAACATCCTCCTTAATGTATATTAGCAAACTATTAAAATTATTCTTCTCATAGCCTTTCTCTTTTTTTTTTATTGCAGTAATCTTGGTTTTACATTATGTAAAATTCCAGGTGTACATCGTAATATATTTCAAGTTCTATGTAGATTTCATGTTCACCACCGAAAGACTAATTAGAATCCATCCTCACACATGTGTGCCTAATCACCCCTTTCACCCTCCTGCCTGCCCCCTTCCCCTCTGGTAACCGCTAATCCACTGTCTGTTGCTAACTGTTTGTTTGTCACTTTTTATCTTCTACTTATGAGTGAGATCATATGGTATTTGACTTTCTCCCTCTGACTTATTTCACTCAGCATAATACCCTCAAGGTCCATCCATGTTGTCACAAATGGCCAGATTTCACATTTCTTATGGCTGAGTAGTATTCCATTGTGTATATATATCACATCTTCTTTATCCATTCGTCCCTTGATGGGCACCTAGGTTGCTTCCAAGTCTTGGCTATTGTGAATAATGCTGCAATGAACATAGGAGTGCAGGTATCTTTATGCATTTGTGTTTTCAATTTCTTTGGCTAAATATCCAGCAGTGGGATAACTGGATCATATGGTAGATCTATTCTTAATTTTCTGAGAGAACTCCATACTGTTTTCCATAGTGGGTGAAACAGTTTGCACTCCCACCAGCAATGTATGAGGGTTCCCTTCTCTCCACCTCCTCTTCAACACTTATTGTTTCCTGTCTTGTTAATTATAGCCATTCTCAAGGGAGTGAGGTGACATTTCATTGTAGTTTTGATTTGCATTTCCCCTAATAGTTAATACTGTTGAATGTCTTTTCATGTGCCTGTTGGTCATCCATATGTTTTCTTTGGATAAATCTCTGTTCAAATCTTTTGCCCATTTTTCAATTGGGTTGTTAGTTTTTTGTCATTGAGATGTAAGAGTTCTTCGTATATTTTGAATATTAAATTCTTATTTGATGTAGGGTTTGTAAATATCTTCTCCCAATTTTTAAGTTGTCTTTTCATTTTGTTGAAGGTTTGCTTTGCTATGCAGAAGCTTTTTAGTTCGAGGTAGTCCCATTTTTCTATTTTTTGCCTTGCACAGTCAGACATGGTACTTGAAAATGTGTTGCTAAGACTGGTACTGAAGAGTATACAGCCTATGTGTTCTTCTAGAAGTTCTGTGGTTTCGGGTCTGACATTCAAATATTTAATCCATTTTGAGTTAATTGTTGTGTATAGTGAAAGATAACGGCCTACTTTTGTTCTTTTGCATGTGGCCATCCAGTTTTCCCAATAGCATTTATTGAAGAGACTGTCCTTTCTCCATTGTATGTTCTTGGCTCCCTTGTCAAAAATTAGCTATCCACAGATGTGTGGGTTTATTTCTAGGTTCTCAATTCTGTTCCATTGATCTGTGTGTCTGTTTTTGTCCTAGGACCATGCTATTTTGGTTATTATATCTTTGTAGTATATTTTGAAATCAGGGAGCAAGATACCTCCAGGTTTGTTCTTTTTTCTCAGAATTCCTTTGGCTATTTGGGGTCTTTTCTTGTTCCATACAAATTTAAGGATTCTTTGTTCTGTTTCTGTGAAAAATGTTGTTGGAGCTTTAATAGGAATACGTTTATTCTGTAAATTGCTTTAGAAAGTATGAACATTTTAACTACATTAATCCTTTCACTCCAAGAGCACAGATATCTTTCCATTTCATTGTGTCTTCTTCAATTTCTTTCAACAATGCTTTATAGTTTTCAGTGTACAGATCTTTCACCTCTTTGGTTAAGTTTATTCCTAGGTATTTTATTCATTTTTTAGCAATTGTAAATGGGATTGTATTCTTAATTTCTCTTGCTGCTACTTTGTTGTTAGTGTATAGAAACACAACTGATATTTTTATGTTGATTTTGTATCTTGCAAATTTAATCTACTCATTTATTATATCTAAAAGGTTCTCAGTCAATTCTTTAGGGTTTCTATACATAATATCATGTCATATGCAAATAGTGACAGTTTCATTTTTTCATTTCTAATTTGGATCACTTTTATTTCTTTTTCTTGCCTGACTGCCTGGGCTAGGACTTCCAATACTATGTCAAATAAAAGTGGTGAAAATGGGCACCCTTTTCTGGTTCCTGTTCTTAGATAGCTTTAAATTTTTCTCTATTAAGAATGATATTAGCTCTGTGTTTGTCATATATGGCTTTTATTATGTTGAGATACATTCCTTCTGTAACCATTTTATTCAGAGTTTTTATAGTAAATGGATACGATACCTAGTCAAATCCTTTTTTTGTATCTATTAAGATGACCAGGTGTTTTCTTATTCTTCATTTGTTAATGTGATGTATCACGTTGAATTAATATGCAGATATTGAGCCATCCCTGCATTCCTGGAATAAATCCAACTTGATCATGATGTATGAAATTTTTAATGTATTGTTCTAGTCAATTTGCAGGTATTTCTTGGGGATTTTTGCATCAATGTTCATTGGTGATATTGGCCTGTAATTTTCTTTTATGTGTTATCCCTGTCTGGTTTTGGTATGAGGGCAATGTTGGCTCTGTAGAATGCATTAGGAAGCTTCCCTTCCTCTTCAAATTTTTGGAAGAGTTTGAGAAGGATGGGGACTAAGCCTTCTTTGGGTGTTTGGTAGCATTCACCAGGGAAGCTGTCTGGACCTGGACTTTAACTTGGGGGAGTTTTTTGATTACTGTTTCGATATCCTTACTGGTGATTGGTCTATTCAAATTGTATATTTCTTCTTGATGCAGTTTTGGAAATTTGTATGATACTAAGAATTTATCCACTTCTTCTAGATTATCCAGTTTTTGGCATACAGCATTTCTTAGTAGTCTCTTATAATCTTTCATATTTCTGAAGTGTCCATTGTAATTTCTCCTCTTTCATTTCTGATTTTATTTATTTGAGGCTTCTCTCTTTTTTTCTTGTTGAGTCTAGCTAAAGGCTTTTCAATATTGTTTGTCTTTTCAAAGAACCATCTCTTGGTTTCATTTATTTTTTCTATTGTATTTTCAGGCTCTGTTTCATTTATTTCTGCCCTGATTTTTATTATTTCCTTTCTTCTACCAATTTTGTGCTTTGTTCTTGTCTTTTCAGTTCCTTACGTACACTGTTAGATTCTTTATTTCAGATTTTTCTTATTTGTTGAGATAAGCTTGTATTGCTATAAACTTCTGTCTTAGAAACACTTCTGCTGTATCCCTTAATTTTGGCATGTCATATTTTCATTTTTATTTGTCTCCAGGTATTTTTTGATTTCTCCTTTAATTTCTTCAGTTTCCCAATCATTGTTCTGTAGCCTTTTGTTTAATCTCTACATACTTGTGGCTTTTCTGATTTTCATCCTATAGTTGATTTCCAGTTTCATACTGTTGTGGTCAGAAAAGATGTTTGGCATCATTTCAATCTTCTTAAATTTACTGAGACCTGCTTTGTGGCTAATGTGTGATCTACCCTGGAGAATGTTCTATGTGAATTCAGAAAGAATGTATATTCTGCCATTTTTGAATGGAATGTTCTGTACACATCTAGTAAGTTCATGTGGTCTAATGTGTCATTTAAGACCAATGTTGTTTTATTATCTTCTGTTTGGATGATCTATCCATTTGTGTAAGTAGCATGTTAAACTCCCCTACCATTATTGTGTTATTATCTATTTCACCTTTTATGGAGATCTGTTAATAGATGCATTTTATATTTAGTTGCTCCTATGTTGGACACATGGGTGTTTACAAGTATTATATCCTCTTGTTGGATTGTTCCTTTTTCATTATGTAGTGCCCTTCTTTTTCTCTTGTTACAGTTTTTGTTTTAAAGTTTATTTTGTCTGATATAAGTTTTGCTACCCAGGTTTCTTTTCATTGCTATTTACAAGGAGTATCTTTTTCCATCCCTTCACTTTCAGTTTGTGAGTGTTTTAGGTCTGAAGCGACTCTCTTGTATACAGCATATGTATGGGTTTTGTTTTTTATCCAATTGGCCACCCTATGCCTTTTGATTGGAGCATGTAGTCCCTTGACACTTAAAGTGGCTGTTATTAAGTATTTATTGCCATTTTGTTACTTTTTATCTGGTCTTTTATTAGTTCTTCTCTGTTCCCTTTTTCTTCTCTTGGTCTCTTCCCTTGTGGTTTGAAGCTTTTCTTTAGTTTTATGTTTGGGTTCTTTATCTTAATTTTTTGTTTATTTATTATAGCACTCTGGTTTGGAATTACCATGAGGATCATACATAATAACCTATGTATATAGTAATCTATATTAAGTTGATGATCTCTTTAGTTTGATCTCTTGCTAAAAGCTCTCCTCTTTTACTCCCCTTCTGCAACATTTTATTTTTTTGATATCATATCTAACCTCTTTGTGTGTGTGTGTGTTCATTACCCTATCATCCTGGAAATAGGTAATTTTAGTACTTTTGACCCTCATATTATCTTCATAGGTGGTTGATCAACTACCTTTACTGTATATTTCCCTTTAGCAGCGATTTTATTGCTTTTTTTTGATAATTTTTTCATTCCTATTTGTAGTCTTCTTTCTCACTTAGATAAGTCTTTTTTGCATTTCTTGTAGGGCTGGTTTCCTAGTGATAAACTCTTTTAGTTTTCACTTGTTTTGGAAACTCTTTACCTTTCCTTCCATTCTGAATGTTATCCTTGCTGGGTAGAGTATTCTTGGCTGTAGGTTTTTTCCGTTCAGCACTATAAGTATGTCATGCCACTCTCTCTTATCCAGTATGTTTTGTGCTGAGAAGTCAGCTGATAGCGTTATGGTCTTTCCTTTGCATATGATTTGTTGTCTTCCTCTTGCAGCTTTTAGGATTCTCTCTTTAGGTTTAATTCTTGACATTTTAATTATAATGTGCCTTGTTGCAGGCCTCTTTGGGTTTACCTTGTTTGGTGTTCTCTGTGCTTCCTGTATCTGGGTGTCTGTTTCCTTCCTTAGGTTAGGAAAATTTTCAGCTGTTATTTCTTCACAGAGATGCTCTTCCCCTTTGTCTCTCTCTTCTTCTGCGACACCTATAACATGGATCCTAGTGTGCTTGATGTTGTCCCAGATGTACCTTAGACTGTCCTCATTATTTGTAATTCTTTTTTCTTTTATCTGTTCAGCTTGGGTGATTTCCTCTAGTCTTTCATCCACCTCAATGATCCATATTGTGAATCATTTACTCTGCTATTGATTCCCTCTAGTGAATTGTTCATTTCTAGTATTGTATTCTTGATTTCTGATTAGTTCTCGTCTATATTTTCCAGTTCTTTTTGGAAGTTCTCACTGCGTTCATCCATTCTTCTCTCAAGATCAGTGAGCATCATTATTGCTTTTTTGTTTGAACTCTTTTTGAGGTAGATTCTTTATCTCTGTTTCGTTTAGTCATTTTTCTGAGGTTTTGTCCTGTTCCCTTACTTGGAGTATATTCCCTTCTGTCCTCATTTTGCCTCTTTCTCTGTGATTATATCTATGTAATAGGTAGATAAGCTATATCTCATGACCCTGGAGAGGTGGTTCTATGTAAGAGATGCCTTATGAAGCTCAGCAGTGTGCTTCCCTCTCTTCACCAGTCCCAAATGTTCCAGGAGTGTCACTTGTGTGAGGTATGTGCATCCTCCTGTTCTGACAGGTTGCTCTTGCTGCAGGTTCCCAGGGTGGCTAGGCTGTCCCCCATCTGGCTAGTTGTAATTCTAAGGTCCATGTTGATGTTATGGACACTTCAGTCACTCTATCCAGTGTGGGAAACCTCAGCACAATTAACTGCAAGGTCTAATAGCACATTCCTATTGCAGTTTTTCTGTTAAGTGTGTAGGCCCTCATCATGGCTGGTTGCTAGGCTCAGGGGCTGAGAATTGCTGTAGGCCTTAGGCTTGCAAGCCTGTTGTCAGCTCTCTCAGTGTTGCTGCTGAGTTGGGCCAACCCCAGGCATGGCAGCACTCAATTGTTTCAGGCTTTGGAAGGGGGAGCTGCTACCCTATGTGGCTGTCTGAGAAACACAAGCCTCCTGCAGCTGACAAGCCCCTCTCCCCACAGGGCCACACATCTCATCAATGCCTTCGTGCTCTGTGCTTGTGCCCCAACACAATGAAGCAGACCCAGTCACCCCACTGCAGAAGCCCTACACACTCCACCAACTCCTCACACATGCCCTGCCTGGAAGAGATGCACCCACTTGCTAGACTGCAGAGGTTCTAGGCACCCCACCTATGTGGGCCCACAAGTTGCCTGAAGGCTTGCTGTTGGGTGGTACCCCTCCCTCGGGCAGGATGACTGCCCTGTCTGAGCCAGATTAAATCAGTACTTTAGTGGGTGTGGAAGATCCATGGGCTAAAAGGCCAGGGGAAGATCTACAATGGCCTCTATGTGCTTCTCTATTAGGTCACAATAATGGCCGTCACCAAAGTTTGAGTCACTGGAGAAGTCTCATCTCTCAGTGAGATGCCCACACAGCCTATCAGGAGAGTCTTTTTTCACCAAAGGACTGTTTGCCTTTCTTTCTGATGATTTTAGATTGCTTTCCAAGATGGGTGAATTTGTGCATGGACGCTTTAACAGTAGGGTTTTTTTTCCTCCTATGTCCAATGGCTTTTTTCGGGGCATTCCCAATTGTAGTCAATAGCCAGCAAAGCCAGACATTATGACACTTGTCTCTCTTGTGCTGATGTCAAAAGCTGTTTATAATTGTAACACTTCTCTGCTCACATATCCTACTCCTCCAGGGAAGGATATGTACCTTAGGATTGCTACTGGCCAGCCATGAAGTACTGCGGCTCGCAGAAGAGAGGAATTTTTGCCTCTTCCTCCTTTGTCAGCACTGTCCTTTGTTGCAAGGGTTCTTTTTATCCAGTTTTCAGTTCTTTCTCAGGGGTAATTTATCCAAGAGTAGTTGGAAATTTGTTAAGTCCATGAGAGGAGCTGACTCCAGAGTCCACCTATGCTGCCATCGTGACCAAATTCTCTGTGCTTGTTTCTATGTATTACTTAGATAAGCTACATCTCCCAGTGTTGAAGGTGTGGCCTTATGTAGATACCATCTTTGGGGCCTAGTTGCACAATCCCCCTTGGTCACCAGAGCCAAGCGTTTGAGGTATATCCCATGTTTTGACTGTGGGCACCCTTCTGTTGTGCCTAGGCTGCAATAGCTGTGAGTGCACTGGTGTGCAGGACTGGAACTCTGGGGTGGGAGACATTTTGGAGGGCCTCTGGTGCCAGCCAGGGTAACCCACCAGGTGGGGCAGAGTGGGTTGGATGCCTCATTTTTTTTTCTTGCATAGTTGTTTTGACTCAAACTTCAAGTACAATATTGCGATCAGTAGTGAAAGTGAGCATCCTAGCCTTCTTCCTTTTATTTTGAGGAGAGATTTCAGTCTTTCACCATGGAGCATTATGTTAGCTGTGAATTTTTCATAAAAGTCCTTTATATGTTGAGGAAGTCCCCTTCTGTTCAGTTTTTTGTTGTTGCTGTTGTTTTTAATCAAGAAGGTGCATTCTAATTTGTAAAAATTTTTTCTGTGTCAATTTAAGTGACCATGTAGGGTTTTTTGCCCTATCATTTTATTAATAGTGTATTACATTGATTGATTTTCATATGTTGAATCACCTTTACATTTCTGGGATACATCCAGGTCATGGTGTATAATGCTTTTAATATGCTATTGGAATCAGTTTGTTAGTGTTTTATTGAGATTTTTGCATCTATATTTGTAAAAGATATTAGTCTTTTTCTTTTCTTCTTGTGTTTTTGTCTGCTTTTGGCATCAGAGTAATATTGGCCAAAAAGAATGAGTTAGGAAGGTTTCCCTTCACTTATATTTTTTGGAAGAGCTTGAGAAGGACTGGTATGAAATCTTGAAATGTCCAGTAGAATTCATCAATGAATCAATCATCTGGTGTTATGCTTTTCATTTTTGGGAGGATTAAATTACTTATTCAATCCCTTTTTATATGTTTTCTCAGATGATCTATTTCTTCTTGATTTCATTTTGGTAGTTTATGTGTCTTTAGAAATATTTCCATTACATTTAGGTCATCTAATCTGTTGATGTTCCCTTGTTCATTCTATTTGCTTATAATCCTGTTTATTTCTGTAAAGTTGATGGTAACATCACTATTTTAATTAGTGATTTTAGTTATTTGTATCTTCTCTCTTACTGATTTAAAGATTTTCTTTGTCTTTGTCTTTCAACAGTTTGATAATATATCTCAGTGTGATTTTTCTTGGACTTTTTGAATGTGTAGATTCATGTCTTTTATCATTTGGAAAATGTTTGACAATTATTTCTTCAAAGATTTTTTTCTATCCCTTTCTCTTCCCTTTACTCCTGGATTTCCCATTGTTATAAGTTGATGTGCTTAATGGTGTCCCACAGGTCTCTTAGGCTCTGTTCATTTTTCTTCATTCTTTTTTTCTCTTTGCATATAAGATTGGATAAATGAATTATTCTAATTGTCTAGTTCATTGATACTTTCTTCTCTCTCTTCAAACCTGCTATTGAAACACTGTAGTGAGCTTTTCATTTCAGTTATTTTACTTTTCAGCTCCAGATTTTGTTTGGGTCTTCTTTATAATTTCTATCTCTTTATTGATATTCTCTGTTGGCTAATGCATTGTTCTCCGGGTTTTCTTTAGCTCTTTGTTCATCATTTCCCTTAGTTCTTTGAGTCTATTTATTTAAACTTTAAAACATTATTTTAAAGTTTTTGTCTAGTAAGTTCAATATCTGTGATTTATGAGGGGTAATTTCTACTGTGAATGTATCATCCTTTCCTGTTTCTTTGCTTGCTTTATAAACTTTGTAGAAAGCTGAACATGTTGAATATCATAAGGTTCTGAGTCTGCAAATCATGTATTTTCCCCTGAGTAAGGTTGTTTTTTGTTGCTTTTTATAGACTCCTGCTGTTTTATGGTTTAGTTATTTTTACAAACTAATTTTGTAGTCTGTGTTCTTTGTCATGTTTAGTCTCTGAAGTCTATGTTCTTTTAGCTTTTGTTCAGCCAGTGTTTTGACATGATTTTCTTGAATTCCAGGAGTGAAAAGGAAAAGAAAAAAAGGAGAGATCTGTGCTGATTGGCTTTGTGTTGGAGCACAACTTCAACGCATAGCCAGGCCATTTACAACTCTGCCTCAGCTTGCACTCTTACTTGCACTAAACCTAAACATCAACCAGAAGGGTAAATTTCTTCTTTTCAGGTCTTTTCTAAGTGTGCATTCTGTCCTGGGCATATGCACAACTTTCTAAATTCCCCAGTATACACATCCACTTTTGAGTATCCTAATTTAAAAGAAAAATAACTCTCTGCAGTTTTTCTACCAAACTATAGGTGCTGTATTGTATGCCTCAAAGATAATCTTTTTCCCTAGGTGTTTGAGAGTTGTTCATTTATCTTCTAATATGTTCAAAAAATGCCCACTACTTTTCCAGTCTGAGTGAATTCCAGGTTAGGTGAAACAAAGACAAGTGCCATTTGTCAGCCCTTTGGGTATCTTCCAGAGAGATGAGAGCAAGCACAATTTTGCCAATAGGTTTGTTCTACTCCCTCCAAAGCAAGGGACAAATGTTCCACACTGGAAGAACTGGATAGTGTCTTCAAGACCACCATCAAGCTGGGGAGTGAAGAGGGGCAAGGGACTATAAAATTACCAACAAGCTTTCCTGAAATTTTTAAGGTGCCTTTTTTGATCAGTGTCTACTTCGTTGCTATAAACATTTTACCGTTTTTAGGAGTTCTCAAAAAGTTGATTCTGATATTGTAGCTTGAACATTTGAAGCTCATATTGGGGAATGACCTCTTGGATCTGCCTCCTCATCATGATCACTTTGGTTAATTCTGGTTTACATTTTTATCAAACTATCATGTATCCTAAAATTTTATTTCCTTCTTTTATAACTTTGTTATTTTTATGAAATTTAAATTCTCTGTGTGTTAATTGTCAACTGTAGTCAGTTTGCATTTTTTTTTTGTAATTGATATATTTGGGTTTAATCTTGTCATTTTAATTTACTGACTTTCATTTTCCTTGCATTTTCCATACTTCCTTCTCTCTCTTTGAGTTTTCTTTTTATCATTATTTCCTCTAATTTTATAATTATAGCCTTTTGGCAGTTACCTTTAAATCTTGTCATCCTTACTCTACTTAAAATACACTTATCTATATTTTTAGCCTCCAACCTCCAAAAATATTGAAAACTTTAGCACAGCTTAACTCTTGTAATACCCTTCCCATCTTGCATTATTATATCCACTCTTTTAGTTCTATTTTTTCTCCACAAAAGTTAAATATTATTTTTATTGTATTACATACTAAAAGTCGTTTCAAATTTACCAATATTCTTATTAATTTTTAGACTCCGTAGTCCTTTTTGCATCTGCTCAGATCATTATCCTTCTTCCTGTAGTATATCATTTACATGGGTCTTTGTTGTGGTTATCTTAGAGCTATGCCATTATAATTTTTTTGCAAGTTTTCTCTAGTACATCATTTTTCATGAAGCTTAGCTTATCTGAATATAATATTTTGAGTTGATAATAAGTTTTTCTCCACAATTGGTTATGGACTAAAAGTTTATTTCCCTCCCCAAATTCGTATGTTGAAATCCTAACCCCTAATGTGATGATATTAGGAGGTGGGGCCTTAGGGACGTAATTCGGTCACATGGGTGAAGCTCTTGTAAATGAGATTAGTGCCCTAATAAAAGATATCCCAGAGAACTCTCTAGCTCTCTTTCTGGTATGCGAGGGCATGAGAAGTTAGCAGTCTGAAACCCAGAAAAGAGCTTTCACCAGAATCTGATCATGCTGACACTCTGATCTTGTAGTGCCAGGCTTGAGAACTATGAGAAATAAATTTCTGTTGTTTATAAGCCACCTAGTCTTTGATAATTTGTTATTGGAGTATGAACAGACTAAGACAACTTGAACTCATTTTTTTTTTTTTTTATTGCCTGACTTCCATTTTTTGTTGAGAATGTCTACTATCTTTTTCTTTGGAAGGTCTTGAACAGTTTGGTAATTTGTTATGTCATTTCAAAACAGTTTACATAAGTGTGGATTTCTTTTTAAAGTTTTTTTCTGGGTGTGGTTCTTCATGATTCCTATGTCACTAATTCTTGAGAAATAATGATCATAATCTTTTAAAGTATTTCCTCTCTTCACTGTTCTCTCTCTCCTTCCTCCCTCTCAAGTTAGTGTATATTTAACTTCTCATTCAATTGTTTATGCATCTCAAATTCTTGGCATATATTTTCTCTCTTTATCATTCCTTTCTTATTTATTCCTTATTTTATATGTTATATCAGAAAATGCCTATGTCTATAGTTCTTGCAGTTTTAATTGTGATACTGAATATTTTTGATAATTCTCCCTTTCTTTTTTCCTTATTCGCATGTTTTTAAATTTTGGTTTGTATATGGACTCTATCTGTAGATTTTTTTTTTCCTGGTCTGAGAATGTGTCCCCTGAGAAGTTATGCTTTTCTACTGCTATGTAACCTAGTGGGAAAATAATCTTGATAATCTTGGACTACATTAATCAAATATATAGGCTTGGATTGTGTTTAGATAAAGTATATATTATAATCCCCAATCCCCATAAATGCAGGTCTATAGTTTTTAATTCTTAAGGAAAACACCACTTTTTTCCTAGGTAGAATACAATCTGAGGCAGAAATATATATATTTGTTCTATTAAAGCAGGCATTTTCCCCCCATACCTTCCTTACACTCATGTGTCCATTTGAGTTTGCTGTCTTCATGTTTCAGCTTCCAAGTGTCATTTAGTATGGCCTGAGATGTTACCCCCCATCCTCCTTGCAGCTTTTAAAATGTAATCACCTAGTTCAGAAAAAAATATGTAAATTGTCAAGATATCAAACACAGTGTAGCATTACTCACATTGAAAAAAAATTTGGCCTTAGAATTATTCTTAGTGTTTTACAAGTCTATTGTACAATTAAGGTTATTGTATTTCACTTTTTTTTTCCATAGCGTTACTAGGTAGTTTTTATTAGGAGGATTTTTAGGATAACAAATCATTCTATTACTGAAAATTAAAGTCTAAATTTATGACATTAATTGAAAATTTCTTTCTTTGGGAAAATACATGGAATATTATTTTCTCTGGTTCTATGCTATTAGCCTTGTGAAAATGATACTCTAAGTATTTAAAATCCTGGAATGAGAATCAGGAAAGTTTGATACTAAGCTTTTCATTACCATGGACATTTGACAAGTCTCCGTGCAAAAATAGTAGTTGTGTGAAACTTTATATCTAGTAAATTTCCAATTCAATATAGCACTCATCTCTATACTATCCCAAAGGCATATATTCATCTGACCTCTTCCAGAAGAATACTAGTAGTAAAAAGTTCACATGTGCATAAGATAATCAATTATTTCCATGGATTAAATATTATCATCTTTAAAAATCTTCCTTATATAAAGTTATAATAGGTTTACCTTCTAATTAAGACCTCTTCTAAAAAAATGACAAAGTTAATAAATAAAATTATTTTTTACATGTCATGTTTTATTTTTAATTGAGATATAGAAGATATATAGCATTGTGTAAGTTTAAGTTGTACAGTGTGTTGATTTGATACATTTATGTATTTCAATATGATTACCACCTTAGCATTTGTCTTTCTCTGTTTGACTTATCTCACTGTAGCTTTTAGCTTCCAGATCATTTCCCATAATTCTCATAAGCTTTACCCTCTTGCTGTAGTTTTCTGACATGTCATATTCTTAACTCCTTCTGGAACCACTTCAGATTCTCCAAGCTTCTTCTGAAAACATACTAATCAGAATTAAGCCAAACAATCTTGAAACTGCATAATCATTATGGAGAATGATAGGAAATTTGTGACTCCTCTTAGGTTCTGCCAGATGTCGTATTGATCAGGTGTCCAACAATTGAGCTTTTAACACTAGTGGTTTTTGTCTCCAATGTATAGATATTTCCTTATTAAATACTTTGAAATTAATTTCCAAAATAGCATATGCATCAGTTTTCAGTTACTTCATAGAAATTACCTCAAAATTTATCAGCTTTTTATATCACAGTTTATGTGGATCAGGGATACAGACATGGCCTACTGGGTCTTCTGGTTCTGAATATCTCTCAAGGCTGCATCAAGGGGACTCAGTCAGGGCTGCAGTCATCTTAAGAATCAGTCACATAGTGTGTGGCAGTGTTCAATTTCTCATGGGATGCTGGATTGAAGGCCTCAGTTTCTTGGTGATTGTTGACTTGAGGATTCTCTTAGTTCCACAGGGCAACTAGTCTCATGAGCAAGAGAGTGAGAGAAAGACAGAAAGATGAAAGATAGTTTTTGGTAAGATAACCTTGGAAGTAACATTCCATCACCTTTGACATATTCTATTTGATGGAAACATGTCATTAGGTGAGCCCACACTGAAGAGGAGGTGATTATGCAGAGACATGAATACTAAAAGGCAGGATTGATTAAGAACATTTTCAAAAGCTACTAATCAACCATGTATTATATTTTCAAAGTACACTGTTGGCCATAATGACAAAGGTTCTCCATGCTATACTGAGTTTACATATTAAATGAAATGGTTTTGAGATTTTCATCAAAAGGTGCCAATTATGTCCAAGATTTACCATTAACCCGGTGTGAAATATGATGACTACGATGATTAGAATTTTTTTTTATATAGTATAGACATATACTTCCTCTGGTAGTGTTACCAGATAAAACTACAGCATTATAAACTAAAATAATTAACAGATTCAGAAAGAATTACACAACACTCCTCAATAATAGATGTTCTATAATGGAGTTGGGTTGTATAGATTGTTCTCATTATCCAGATACCTGAGTATAGCTCATATTATTAAGAATATACATTTTCCCAATCTAGATATTATAAACATTCCTCATCATTCAGGGAGGCCTCTGTCTTCCAGTAATTCAACTTATCTTGCATAATATATGAACACCAAGTGTGCATTCCTAAGGATTGTTGAAAGGACTGGAATTCTACATACTAAATATCAAGTAATTTGTGTCAAGACATATGAAATCTATCGAGAAAAATGAGTGTCTTTGTTAATGCAAGTCTTCCTTTGGGAGAGTGTAAAGCAATTACCTACAATAATGAGTTTCCTTTGAAAAATTAATTATTTTAATCAGCATTTCAATATTAAAATAAATTATGTATGTGATTTAAAAATTTAAAATTCAGGAGGAACCTGCTAACCTGGGCCGACAAAGCAGAGCATGCAAACTTAACTACTACAACACCAGGCTGCCCATAGAAGTCTGCCTTTATGTTTTTTATTTTCTATTTGTTGTGTGTTTTAAATTTCTCTTTTCTATTTTAGCCTGTATACTTGTTATTACATTTTTTAAAATTTTATTTTGTTTGGTCCTGTTTTTTAGTATATCTCTTTGTATAGCATTTTTAGTATTTGATCTAGATATCTTATACATATATACATAAATTATATATGTAATTATATATTGTATAATTATATACATAACAAATAAATACAATAAATATAATTATATATGTGTGTGTGTGTGTGCATATATATACACACACACAATAGTTCCCCCTTATCTACAAAGGATATGTTCCAATACCCACAGTGGATGCCTGAAATTGTGAATAGCAGGGAATCTTATACATACTAAGTTTCCTCCTAACTAATGGGCTAAGGCTGGCGGTGTATACAGCATGGATACAATGGATAAACGGATGATTCATGTCCAGGGCGAGACTGAGTGGGACAGTGAGTGATTTCATCATGTTGCTCAGAACGTTGAGCAATTTGAAACTTATGAATTGTTTATTTCTGAAATTACCCGTTTAATACTTTTGAACCAGGGTTGACTGCAGGTAACTGAAACTGCAGAAGCAAAACTGTGGATAAGGGTGGACTAGTGTGTGTGTGTGTGTGTGTGTGTGCATAGGCAGCAAAGGTTTGCAGTGAAGAGGGTAGATTGGTGAGAATCATTTCACTAAAGCAATAATAAGTAATAAAATAATAACAAAATAGATTAAAAGTAAGAATTTTACTTATAACAAATAAATCAAAACTAAGAAATTTAATAGTGTTTATAGGTACCCAGGACCAGATTGTTAAAAATTTCAAGACTTCTAAATAATCCTTTAACACTCTGGAGATATTTATCTTTTTCTATTTTGGCATTTTCATTATTGTATTGATGAACAACTAAACTCTTTAAGTGTAGCTGTTCGTGTAGGTGGTCTCTGGATCACGGTAATGACTATGTAAGACTTTTCAAAACTAAAATAGGGGAAATGCATGTAATCTATTACATTGAGCCATATAAGAGAGAAGAGAAATGTGGATGAACCCCTGGATCAGAAAGCAAAAAAAGAGAACAGAGAACATCCGCATAAACTCAAAAATAGCTGTAGGTCCTTTAAAAGAAAGATTTAATAGTTTTTTCATAGCTATCCTTGAATCATAGTTTGTTGAATCAATAAAAAAATGATTTGACATTCCATAATGTAAAATACTTGTTTAATAATTGCAGAAATTGGTCTGCGTCCGTATATGACTTAAAGAAGTGTCCTCAAATTGTTAAAAAAAAACTCCTAGTGTTTGCGTTAACTTTTATATGCTATCCATGTCAGAAAACAATAGCTAAGCAGTTTCCATCCCAGGAACATAAGGAGATAATTAGATATTTTCCTCTCTTCTCTTAGTGTAAACTGCACCAGAAATGAGAAGTTCCTACAACGCTTACAAAAGAACTTAATATATAGAGTCACCTGAAATAAAAAGATATGTTAAAGAAAATTCACAATATTGACCAGCAATGAAAAAATATGTTTTTGTGAATATATTCTTTCTTTCTGTGGACATCATTGTTTGAAAATTTCTTCCCACCAAATATCCCCAGAAATAATTTTAACGATTCAGCTTCAATTGAGAAGAAAAACTTTTGAGAATATATTGGTGATTAGAATAATCACCATTTAAGTTCTTTAGGGAAATACTACCTGTAAGAAAGGTACTAAGAATTGGGGAATTGTATAGCATTAAATTGAGATAAATCTTTTTTTTTCAAGGAAGATTAGCCCTGAACTAACATCCAGTGACAATCCTCTTCTTTTTGCTGAGGAAGAGTGGCCCTGAGCTAACATCCATGCCCATCTTCCTCTACTTTATATGTGGTATGCCTGCCACAGCGTGGCTTGACAAGCTGTGTGTAGGTCCACACCTGGGATCAAAACCAGTGAATCCTGGGCCACCAAAGCAGAACATACAAACTTAACTGCTGCGTCACCCAGCCAGCCCCCAAATCTGGGAAATTCTTTAAAAGCTTAAAAGGGAGGAGCTGTCAGAACTAAAGAAAAGTGAAGTTAAGTGTGCATTGATCATTATTTTTAGGCATAATATTTGGCTTGTAAATAACTCCAAAATTTATTAAAGGAGAACAATAATGATGTTAAGACAATGCAAGAAAACATAAAATAAATCTACATTAAAAACAAGGATATAGTCATTTAAGTTTGCCAGTTCCATCTAAATATGTGACTTATTAGATGTATCAGGAACTATTAAAACCTTTATTAAATATGAGTTTTACTCCTGACTCAGGGCTCTGGACAACAGTCCTCGTGAAGCACAATGAAGACAACTTTTGATTCTTAGGACTCTGAGTGTACCCTTGAGGCTGGGTTAGAGCCCCAACCTTCTTTGTTTGAAAGTTTCCGTTGGTTTAGGACATGTGAAATTTTCACTGCGATCTCATTTGATTGAACTTTGGTTCTTTAGCATTTACAGTATTTTCTTTGAAGAGATTTTGCTTGGATTCTTTTTCTTTGTAGAGACCTATTTCAGATTTTCTTTCTTTGCTGCTATTATTTTGGTGCCTCCCTTCCCCATTGGAATTTCTCACTCTTCTGATTCTCCTCCTCAAAAGACCCCAGCTGACCATATGCTCCATCACTACGGTGCTAACTCTGTCTGTTTCCTTCCTTGTTGGCGTGATTGGACTAAAGATAATTTGGAATTCCAATGGGTGCTTTGGGGGAAGTTAAGTTCTCCCCAAACTGGCTTATTTAAGACCTCTCCCTTCTCCTCACCTCTGCTCCTTTTCCCATCTTTGATATTCCCTTCAGGTTTGCTGAATCCTTTGATATGCCCTCATTCAAAACCTCTACCTCCTTCATCCTTCCGGTCACCTCTGCCAGACCTTTTCCTTCCCACTCAAGCCCCTCAGCTTTCTACATTTCTTGAAATTTTGGCACCTAAATCCCATGAGGAACTCTAAAGGGAGACTGGAATCCCAAAAGCAACCACTGAGGCTGAAAAGGCTAATTGAAAACAGGCTGTATGTCTTATCTACTCCAAGAGCTTTGGAGACACTCAAATGCCCACTTGGTGTCTCCCCAGGTCCTCACCCCAAATTTAGTCCCCAGCCTCCATAAGATTACATATCACAGGCAAAAGAAAATCTTAAATGTCTCATTCATAAATATGGATGGGAAGCTTTCACTCTCATATTAAGCAGCTAACCACAATTTATCCCATTTTCCAGAAACATAATTCAGACAAAAACATAAAGTGGTGCAAAGACAAGAGCCAACATTTTTTCCCTTTTTTTTATTGGTGTCATAATAGTTTCTAACATTGTGAAATTTCAGTTGTACATTATTATTTGTCAGTCACCATATATAAGTGATCCTTTACCCCTTATTCTCACCCCCAACCCCCTTCCCCTCTGTTAACTACTAACCTGTTCTCTTTGCCCATGTGTTTGTTTATCTTCCACATATGAGTGAAATCATACAGTGTTTGTCTTTCTCTGTCTGGCTTATCTCACTTAACATAATACCCTCATGTTTCATCCATGTTGTTGCAAATGGGACTATTTAGTCTTTTTTAATGGCTGAGTAGTATTTCATTGTATATATATATACACACCACATCTTCTTTACCCATTCATCAGTTGATGGGCTCTTGGTTTTCTTCCACATCTTGGCTATTGTGAATAATGCTGCAATGAACATAGGGGTGCATAAGTCTCTTTGAATTGTTGATCTCAAGTTCTTTGGATAAATACCCTGCAGTGGAATAGCTGAATTGTAAGGTATTTTGATTTTTAATTTTTTGAGAAATATCCATAATGTTTTCCATAGTGGCTGTGCCAGTTTGCATTCCCACCAGCAGGGTATGAGGGTTCCACATCCTCTGCAACATTTGTTATTTTTTCTTGGTAATGATACCCATTCTAACAGGTGTAAGGTGATACCTCATTGTTTTGATTTTCACTTCCCTGGTGATTAGTGATGTTGAACATCTTTCATGTGCCTGTTGGCCATCTGTACATCTTATTGTAAAAATGTCTGTTTGTATCCTCTGCTTATTTTTTGATTGAGTTGTTTGTTTTTTTGTTGTTGAATTGTATGAGTTCTTTATATATTTTAGAGATTAACCCCTTGTCTGATTTATGATTTGCAAATATTTTTTCCCAGTTGGTGGGTTTTCTTTTCATTTTGTTCATGGTTTCCTTTGCTTTGCAGAAGCTCTTTAGTCTGATGAGTTCCCATGTGTTTATTTTTTCTTTTGTTTCCCTTGCCTGAGTAGAAATGGTTTTCAAAAAGATTTTTCTAAGACCAATGTCAAAGATTGTATTTTCTTCTAGGAGATCTATGGTTTCACATCTTACCTTCAAGTCTTTATTCCATTTTGAGTTAATTTTTGTGTATGGTTAAAGATAATGGTCTCCCTTCATTCTTTTGTGTGTGCCTGCCCAGTTTTCCCAACACCATTTATTGAAGAGACTTTCCTTTCTCCATTGTATGTTCCTAGATCCTTTGTCAAAGAGTAGCTGTTGGTAGATGTGTGGTTTTATTTCAGTTCTGATCCATTGATCTGTATTTCTGTTTTTGTTCTAGTACCATGCTGCTTTGGTTACTATAGCTTTGTAGTATATTTTGAAGTCTGGGATTGTGCTGCCTCCAGCTTTGTTCTTTTTCTCAGCATTACTTTAACTATCTGGGGTTTTAACTTGCCCCATATGAATTTTTGGATTCTTCATTCTATTTATGTGAAGAATGTTATTGGGCTTCTAATTGGTATTGCATTGAATGTGTAGATTGCTTTAGGGAGTATGGGCATTTTAACTATGTTTATTCTTCCAATTCATGTGCATGGAATATCTTTCTATTTCTTTATGTCATAATCAATTTCTTTCAATAATGTCTTATAGTTTTCATTGTATAGGTCTTTCACCACCTTGGTTAAATTTATCCCTAGATATTTTATTCTTTTTGTTGCAAATGTAAATGAGAGTGTATTAAAATCCACTGAAAGCCTGATAAGGGTTCCTTTGTAGGTTATTTTCTTCTGCCTTGCTGCCCTTAATATTTTTTCTTTGTCACTGACTTTGCCAGTTTTACTAATATGTCCTTTGGAGAAGGTCTTTCTACATTGATGTAATTAGGAGTTCTGTTACCTTCATTTACATGTAATTCCAGCTCCTTCCACAGGTTTGGGAAATTCTCAGCTGTTATTTCTTTGAACAATCTCTCTGTTTCTTTCTCCATCTTTTCTTTCTCTTGAATACCTATAATTCTTATGTTGCATTTCCTAATTGACTGGGATATTTCTCAGAGAATTTCTTCACTGATTTTTAGTCTTAGTTCTCTCTCTTCCTCCATCTGAAGCATTTCTGTATTCCTATCCTCTAGATTGCTAATTCTATCATCCTTAATATCAGCTCTGTTATTTAAGCACTCTAGATTTTTTTTTATCTTATCCATTTTATTTTTCATCTCTAAAATTTCTTATTGGATTTTCTTTATAGTTTTTATCTCTTTTGTGATGAATTCCCTCTGCTCACTAGTTTTGTTCCTGATTTCATTGAACTATCTTTCTGAATTCACTTGTAACTTATTGAGGTTTTTTTTATGATGGCTGTTTTGAATTCTCTGACACTTAGATTGCAGATTTCTCTGCCTTCTGGATTGATTTCTAGGTGTTTGTCTTTTTCCTTCTGGTATGGAATATTAATATACTTCTTCATACCATTTGATGGAGTGCATTTGTGCCTTTGCATAGTGAGAGTATCTAGTTGCAGGTTCCACCTGTCACCACTGGGGAGAGGCGCTGGGGCTGTACAATCTGAGCCCATGCTCATCCCTGTCAGTTGTGCCTATCCAAGCCTGGGCTACTACCACAATCACAAAGAGACATACTCCTCCCCTTTGGGGCTGCAGCAGTACTATGGACATTCATGGCAGCCAGAAGCTCATTTGCTTGGGCTGCAGATATGCCACCGTCTGCTCCTAGGTCTGCTCTTAGGTCACACCAGCTGTTGTGCATTGTGGGCAGGGCCCCCCACTGGGTCTGACCCAGAGCCACTCCCTGGGACTAAGTGGGACTGTGGGCTCTCCACTAGACCGGAGAGCAATCATTCAGTGGTTTAAGGCTTCTGAAGCCAACTGTTTTATGTAAATGAGTAAGTTTTGTATTATTGTGTTTATGTCTGGCCCTTAGCTAAAATTTTGGCATGAAAGATCTATGATCTCTATTTCTCTGTCTGTATGTTTATGTACGTTTTTGTATATAGGTATGTTATACATATGTGATATTATCCTACTTCTGGATGGTATTATCAAATTAATTTATGAAATCTCTTAAAGAATTCCATAAAGGAGTTGTTTTCTAATTGCCTTAGAGATAAACAAGTACTCATATAAATTAAATATCCCTAAAACCTCTAGAAATATAGAACTTAACCCAAATTTGTTTAAGTACACTTAATTTAGGTGACTCTTTTGCTAATAAGACTAGTTTAATACTTTTGGTTTAATAGAAACAGCTGGGTTGAAGACGGTTGCCTCTTTGCATCCTCACTTGGCAGAAAAGACATAAGAGAGCTCTATGGGGTCCCTTTTGAAAGGGCATTAATCTCATTCATAAGGGCTCCACACCCATGACTTAATCACCTCCCAAAGGCCCCATATCCTAATACTGTCACTGTGTGGGTTAGGATTTCAACATATGAATTTGGGGTACACACAAATATTCAGTCAGAAACTGTCCTCAAGAGTGAATACTGTTATCAGGGATTATATCATCTCACTAATTCTGCCACTGTCATTTGATTAAAAGAAATTATGAGCAGACGTTATCTTGAAAATTCAGGTATAGGATGGCATAAGCATAAGCATGTATTGCTTTGAGCTGTTGCAGAGGTGAATTGTAGAATAGGCTGTCACATACCACTCATTTTCCCTCAGGACATACCATTGTGAGGGCACAGTGGTTCAATTTCCAACTATTAGCATATGCATCTGTTTTCCTGTAGTATTTCTGTGCCAGCTGAATCTGTTATTTCTGTTTGCTCAGAAGCCAAAAACACTGAAAATTTAACAGTCTCAGGGAATAATATTGACATATAATGAGAACTGTGGTATTTATACCCCAGCTCCTTGCCTCTCAGGGTGAATAACTCTGAGGCACATGTCCTCCAGAAAGATTCAAGCAGTCGTCTGCAAAGATAACATCCTTGACAGCAGGGCTTGTGTTTGTTTTGTTCACTGAGGTAGCCTGAGTACCTAGCAGAGAATAGTCACTTGATCATTACAAAACCTGCATATAGTAGAGGGTGGCATATAGTACATTCTGTTAAATAAATTAGTTGATGAATGAATTTTCTACAAAATGACACGTAAGTTACAAGACAGTATAAGAATCTGATGACATACGTCTGTGAATTCTGTTAAAACTATTGTGTTTTTGGTTGGTGGTGGTGATGGTGGGGAATGGATAATACTTGCATCACTATAAATCAATCGCAGTAACTTTGTGACCCAATGCAATGGTGACGCAAGTATGCATGGAGTCTGTAGTTGCTGGAGATAACACAGTAAATTTACAAATAGTTAATAGTTGTAATTAAGTGAACCTGCCTATTGATCCTGGCTTATCTTAGTGTTGAGTAGTGAAAGAACAAGATTGAAAATTCTCCTATTAGTTTTAGACATTAAGTTGTCTGAAGGCAAAGGGAGATAATTAAATGATTTATGAAGGTCTCTAATTGCTCTTTGAATAAAAGTTGAGCCGAATCCCAATTAAATTAAATGCAAGGAGAAGTTCTAATTTAAAATAGAGTTGTTTTTATCAGCAGCCTATACTCTCTCTTCTACCATCTATAATATCTCTGAGGACATGAGAAATAACAAAAACAAATAAACACAAAGAAAAATATCTACAAAGCCTCGTTACTCACAAGTAAGATGACAGAAAGCCTAATGTTAGAATTTTGAAGAACTCTTACAAATAGAGAGACAAAACTGAATTGGTAAAATGATGACCTGAGCTTTCTTTCATGGCATCCACCAGCATCACCTCATAAAACAGAATAGTTTTATAAAATATAGGAAAAGGTTTCATACTCTAGCCATTTCTTCTCCTAACTCTAAGTCCCAGTGTTTGGGAAGAAACAAACAAGTAAACAAACATAAATTTAAAAAACTAGGGAACTTTGTCTCTATTGTACAGTTAATACAGTTGGAGAAATCTGAATCCTGTGTCTTTCTGTTCTTCCCACTGTTTTTCTATATTAACTCAGAGACAGTAATTTCTTCAAGGAAGACAAGTGGAAGATACTTCTCCCACCATAAGTGTGTGGAGAGACAGAGAGGAAACTAGTAGCACTTCCTGCTATAATGAGATCTGTTCAATGCATCTGGTGGCACATCACCAAATGTTGGTGAAATTTGGCTTCTAAGTATTTCACAATCTTTTCTACTCCACTGTTTTTCCCCAAACACTTTACTGCAAAAGCTTCCTAACATTCCCAACTCCTTTCCTCTTTTAACTTTCTTTTCCTCAAATACTTTTTGAAATGCATATCTTAATAGGTAAATCTTTCCATAATAGCATTTAACGGCTTCTCAATGTTCTTAGAAATAACAAACTTAGCTTATGAGGACCTTAAGGTCATGGCCCAACTACCTATTGAAACTCATCTCATGCTCATTTCCAATTCGTCTTTGCCCCTCAGTCATACTCACAGGTATTCTTAAAGATCTCTAAAGGACATCTTCTCTTCCGATTATTCTCTGTATAAACATTGCCTCCTTAGGGAATGTTTCCTCCAAACTTTCATTTGCAGTCATTTCATTGGGGAAAACTTCCCTAACCCCTAAAACTACAGCAGCCTTTTCTATCCTCTTATGTTTAGATCTCTTATGTTATTTTCAATTATATATTTATGTGACTGTTTACTATATTTTCTGCACTCCTGCATGCATCCTCCAGGGGTTCGGAGATGGTGTTTTGTTCACCTGTCCTGAATAATTTTGCTTAGCAATTGGCAAATGTTTAATATATACATGTTGAATGAATGAATGAATGGAAGTAACAGGAATAGCTGAGTTCTATAAAATAAATCTGCATTAGATGAAGCCCTGCTAAGAAAACTATAATTCCACACACCAGGCATCGTTTACTTTTGTAAATCAGAAAAAGAGAATTGTCATCTCAGAAGTACGGATATGATGTAGGGACAGGAGAAGTTAACACATCATATCAAAGCATTCTAATTATATATAACTTATTCAAGGGCGACGATATTCAACACAAATAACCTAGAGAAAGTTACCACAGAATACTACACTGAAAGAATAGAATCAAACTTATTGAAATTACTTATTATATGTTTGAGTATAAAATTAAAATACTAGTGTACGTTTAGCAAATTTATCAAATTTTAATGTATTACAATGAGAAATGACTGTATTAAACATGACCAGAAAGCCTTATGAATAGGACTGATTCAGTTGAAAACATGAAGGTTTGAGGTGAAAACACAAAATAAGAGGATAAACATGATGAATAAGCACAGATGATTACAAGGAAATTAAACATGTAAGAGCACACATAACAGGTAAAATATATTTCAAAGTAAGGAAAATGAGACTGATGGTCATTAATATCGATAATCAACATTAAGTGTATAAATAAAGCAAATTCTGAACAAAATACTTGTTAGAAAATAGACACAAAATTTGTCATTCCATGAAAGTGATATTATTATCCTAGAGATTCATGTTAAGAACTGTGAAAGTTTTAAGATTTCGATGAGTTTGCCAGTTCTATAGATTCTGGCAAAAGATAGACTACTCCTAGGTCAGAGACAAAGGACTTATTATCATAGAACAGCATGCAGCATGAGCCGCATATTTGCATCTGTTCCTCTTACCTACCAAGTCCCATAAGTTTGAAGTGGAGTGTGTAGATGCTGCACATGAGTGCATTTGTGTTACAGTTGAGGAAGCCAAAGATTAGGAAACTTCGGTCCTTTAAAGAAGACTTCTAGCAAATCTTTCAATATATTTTTTTCTTTTTATGTTTTGACTCCCTTCACTCATTTCTTCCACCTACCAGCCCCTGCGTTTGGCAATCACCAATCTGTTTTCTCTATCCATGTAGTTTTTTTTAATCTGTTTAGATTCTGCATATAAGCAAAATCATATGGTATTACTCTTTGTCTGACTTATTTCACTTAGCATAATGCCTTCAAAGTCAATCCATGTTGCCACAAATGGCAAGATTTCATTCTTTTTTTATGGCTGAGTGATATTCCACTGTATGTCTGTATGTGTATATATATATGTATACATATAGGTATGTATATACATATATATGTATGCAGCATATATATATGCACCACAATTTTTTTATCCATTCATCTATTGATATACACAAGTTGTTTCAATATTATGGCTATTGTAAACAATGCTGCAATGAACATGCGGGTATATAACTCTTTTTGAGTTAGTGTTTTCATTTTCTTCTGATGAATACCCAAAAATGGAATTGCTGGATCATATGGTAGCTATCTTTTTAATTTTTCAAGGAACCTCCATATTGTTTTCCGTAGTGGCTACGTGCATTTACATTCCATCAGCAGTGCACAAAGGGTTCCTTTCCTCAACTTCCTCACCAACACTTGTTATTTGTTGTGTTTTGGTAATAGCTATTCTAACAGGTATGAGATGATATCTCTTGGTGGTTTTGATTTGTATTTCCCTGATGATTAAGGATGTTGAGCATCTTTTCATGTACCTATTGGCCATCTGTGTGTCTTATTTGGAAAATTTCTATTCAGATCTGCTCATTTTTTAATTGAATTGTTGGACTTTGTTTAGTGCTTTTTCTGCATCTATTGAGATGATTATATGATTTTTATCCTTCATTTTGTTAATATTGTGTATCACATTGACTGACTTGCAGATGATGGACCATCCTTACAACCCTCGAATAAATCCAATTTGATCACGGTGTATGATCCTATTAAGGTATTGTTGAATTTGGTTTGCTAATATTTTGTTGAGAATTTTTGCATCTAATTTCATCAGGGATACTAGAGTGTAATTTTCTTTTCTTGTGGTGCCCTTGTCTGGTTTTGGTATCAGGGTAATGCTGGCCTCAGAAAATGTGTTGAAAAGAGTTCCGTCCTCTTCTATTGTTAGCTAGAACTGAGAAGGACTGGTGTTAATTCATCTTTGCATATTTGGTAGAATTCACCAGTGAAGCTGTCTGGTCCTAACATTTGTTTGTTGAGAGGTTTTTGCATACGATTCAATCTCCTTTCTAGTAATAGGTCTGTTTATATTTTCTATTTACTCATGATTCAGTCTTGGCAGATTGTACGTTCTTAAGAATTTATCTATTTCTTCTAAGTTGACTAATTTGTTGGCATATAATTTTTCATATTAGTCTCTTATGATCCTTTGCATTTTTTTGTATCAGTTGTACCATCTTCTCTTTCATTTCTGATTTTATTTCTTTGAATCTACTCTCTTTTTCTCTTGGTGCGTCTAGCTAAAGGCTTGTCAATTTTGTTTATCTTTTCAAAGAACCAGATCTTAGTTTCACTGATCTTCTTGGTGATCTTTTTAGTCTCTATATAATTTATTTCTTCTCTAATCTTGTTATTTCCTTCCATCTACTAACTTTGGGCTTCAGTTGTTCTTCTTTTTCTAGTTCCCTGAAGAGTAAAGTTAGGTTGTTTATTTGAGATTTTTCTTGTTTCTTGACAAATCTTCCCAATCTTTGCTCCAGAGGGAGACAGTATCTTTGTTTTCCTGCAAAGCAACAATTCTGGCCTATGCCCTAGAGACGCTATCTCTAACATACAAAACTATTATCTACTTAAATATCTTTGAAAAGCTAGCCGGTTAAAAAAGCTGCAATGCCTCTTCTCCAAAGATGTCCAGCAACCCAAGGTCTCCATGGAGAATTGGCTTGTAACAACAACAACAAAAAAACCCCAAAACATAAAAAATGTAAAAGTTTTGTGCATATACAGGATAAAAAACACTTAAAAATAGAAATGTATATATCTTGTACATACATAAATATATGTGTGTGTGTATATATATATAGGAAGTCTCATTATTGTTGATTAGTACTTTTTCAAAATTTATACCTAAATTAAAATACTTCTAATTGAAATGTCAAGGGATACACATTTTTTTCCAAAGAATTTTAAAATTGTATTGGTAGGGCTGGTCCAGAGTCATAGTGGTTAATTTTGCGCATTCCACTTTGGTGGCCGGGTGTTCACAGGTTTGAATCCCAGACGTGGACCTAGCATCACTCGTCAAACCATGTCATAGCAGCATCTCACATAAAATAGAGGAAGATTGGCATAGATGTTAGCTCACTGCCAATCTTCCTCACATACACAATAATAATAAAATGAAATTTTATTAGCAAAATTTGTCCAGAAAAATTTGAATATTTTTGAGTATTAGAATATAATACCATGATCTGAATATCTCTATCTCTTCCATATATACATATTTCCATTTCGATATACTCCATATAGATTCCTACATGCATATCAATTTTCAAATGTACTTAAACTGCATTTTCCTTAATTCTCATAAATCAATCTTTTCATATTTCAATATATCTGAATACAAGATGTCTCTTAAAATTAACATGTAATATACGAAGTTTGTGTTTTCAAATGATAGATATAACTAAATAGATGCTATGTCTTACAAGTTAGAGAATTGAGGAAACATGGGACTATAGAACACATAAATACTTATTTTATATAAAGTAGTCATATGGGTTAATCTAAATGTGTATACTCATATGATTAATAATTAATTTGAATAAGTATACTTATATGGTTGGTTTCTGTGTATATATACTCACAAACATCTACCTATCTATCTACCTATTCCTCTCTCTATCTCTCTCTCTATCTACCTATCTATCTATCTGTTTGTCTATCTATTATCTACATATAAAAAAAGGGACCTCTAGTTTAAAGCAAAAGAGCATAAACAGTTATTGAATCTTGGAATTAGAATGTCTTTCTAATTCCACCTGCAGACTTTCATATTTAAAAAAAAGATAGACCGATAAATTTAAGACCTCTTTATGCCAGAAATCATTAACAAAATTTTTTTAAACAACACAATATGGGAAACAGTTTCATACTGTAGGATAGAGAAAATGTTAGTTCCCTTAATATTTCTTGCATTCTTACGAACCAACTAGACAAAGGCCATATGAGGTCACAGGTAGAAGGCAGCATTCTTCAAACTGGGAAGATAGCTCTCAGCAAAATTAAAATTTGCTGGCACGTTCATCTTGAACTTCTAGCCTCCAAAACCATGAGAAAATCAATGTGTGTGGTTTAATCCACCCAGTCAGTGGTATTTTGTTGTGGCAGCTCGAGCAGACTAACACACTTGTAGACACTTTAAATGTATTTGATAACATGCCATCTTCAGTATTTTTTTTTAAATCACTAAATTGAAAACAATGGGTTGTTTACTAATCCTAATTAATAGTAACCAATAGCATTAAGAGCGACATGAGGAGAGCTGCTAATCAAAATCATATTATCATTGTTCTGAAATGTATGTTAAAAGAAGAAAAATGAATATAATGTATTCTACAAATGAAGACCAATAATATTTGACAGGTTACATGATTTTCACCTGAAAAAAAGGAACCATCTACAGTAAGGCTAATGAGTTAGTTTAGAAATGCAGTGTGTTGAAAATTATATATTGAGAAACTTATGCTGTTCTCTAAGCAAATAGCAGACAGTTAGACATGTAAAGGAAAAAGTTCAGAGAGAAAAATTCTTTTAAACTTTAAAATGAAATTAACAAACCAGCAGAGCATTTAAGAAGAAATCTCAAATCTTTAACGAAGTACTTGAAAGAACTTTAGATAAATAGAGGAGGCACAAAGGTTTACTCTAATGTTAAAGTTTTTTTAAAAATTTCTCTACTTAATTTGTGTATGTGCAAACAACTCAAACACTACATTAAACCATTAACACTGGTTTACTCTTCTTGAAGATATTTTTGGCAATTTAAGAATTGTTTTATATTCCTTTCCAAACTTTTAACATTCAAAACATATGAATGATTAATTAGAAAAATATTTAAAAGTACAATGTTGACTTCAATTCATCACCAACCTGTAGCAATGTGCAAAATACATGGCTGCTCTGCAAAGTATCAACTCACATATTTTCCATTGATTCCGAACAACTCCCTCAAGAAAACATTGCTTTTTCCTGCACTGAGTATAGACTTTCTCAGGCCAAAAGTTTATATTTAAATATGAATTTATTTAATATCTGTAAAATGATTATATGTACGATATGCTATACAGTATACTGTATATATAAACATACAGTTGGGTGTAGATTGGTCTGGGTCAACTGGCAAGTCAATGGATCAGTTTGCAGAGAGCCCAGTCAAACACATCTTTTAGAAATTTAGCAGCATCCAGAGACTGTGAGAAATTGATGGATTTTTTTCATTTTTTTTCCCTAACCCAGTATCTGCCTCACTTTTAGACTCAGCCCATATATTTTATATGCTGGTTTCTGAAATGAATGACTACATGGCATTGTGAATCGAAACACTTTCTGAAGTTCTAATACTAATATTTTAAAAGCTCAGTCTTTAAATAAATTCAATTTAACTCCAGCATTCCTGGAACTGTGGTTATTTTGACTTACAGTGTGTTTAAAAAGATCCTTTGAGAGTAGCAATTTCAATATTTTAATAAAAGTGAAGTGGTAGAATAGGCACATATACTTAATCAAATATATCAGTTAAAAATGCTTAACAGGGGCCAGCCCAGTTGCGTAGTGGTTAAGTTCATGCACTCCACATCCGCAGCCTGGGGTTAGCAGGTTCGGATCCCAGGTGCGGTCCTACACACCACTCATCAAGCCATGCTGTGGTGGCATATCATATACAAAATAGTGGAATATTGGCACAGATGGTAGCTCAGAGTCAATCTTCCTCACCAAAAAAAAAAAAATATCAATAGCAATTTGACTTTTCATTTATTTATTTTTGATTTATTTAAGTGAATGACTCTACTGTGTGAGTATGATATTGTCTTTACTCAACAAACCACATAATTCTCTGGTAGAATATTTACATAAAATTTCATATATCATGTTGTTATGAGTAAGGTAATTCCTTATTGTTTGAATCCTTCCTCCCTGTCTCTCTCTTGCTCTCTCATTGTCCATTATATATATATACACACATATACATATATACAATACACACACACACACACATATATATATACTATCTCTCATTTACACAAAGTTCCCTGAGGTCAAGGATTTCTCAGTTCTCGAACTCTAGTTCATAGCACAGTGTGCCAGGTTAATACAAAGTAATCAGTAAATATTCATTGAATTCAACTTTACCCCATTTATTTAGGATTGGTGTTGTGGTATAGGTATTTGGTGCTTGAGATGAAGCTAAATTCATCATATCTGGAAGATGAAGAAGAGAAAAATGATTAGTATAAATTTTCTTCTGGCTCAATTCTTGCAACTCACATATTAGCCTTAGAAAAGGGAGAGAAGCTATTGAGTAAAAACCTTAAAATTCTACATGACATGAGGTATTTTGCTACCCTCTCTAGCTATAACCCAACAAAAGTAGAATGCATTATTCTATTCCACCTTGCAATGACTTTTGCAACTTGATATATAGCTACTAGGTAATTGCTGTTGAAAGGATAATACCTTTAAAAAAATACTTCTGAGAATGTAGGTTTTGATTATTGAATACCCAGACTTGCATATGGGAAAAGAGAGATGCCACTGATATACGAAGCATCCTAGGAGGCAAGGCTTATGAGGACAAAAGTACATTTTACTGGAAGAGTAGAAATCAGGAAATGCCTGGCTATTTATATATCAAAAGGCCAATTTCTATATTACAGTAATAGTATATTCCATATACTGTCACCAATGCATTTGTTCCTAAACCGTCGGAATATATTATGGCATATTCTACAAATATATGATATATATTTTTTAATCTCCTTTTGAATTTTCATATTTTGATTTACCATTCTCAGCAGATTTTATTTCAAATGGAAGGGCAATATATCTTATTTTTTATTGTGGTAAAAAGCATGTAACTTAAAATTTACCACCTTAACCGTTTTTAAATGTACAGTACAGTTGTGTTAACTATATGCAGATTGTTGTGAAACAAATCTGTAGAATGTTTTCATCTTGCAAAACAGAAACTCTATACCCATTGACAACAACTTCCCTTTTCCTCCTTGCTCTAGCCCCTGACAACCACCATCCTACTTTGTTTCTAAGAATTTAACTACTTTAGATACCTCAGATAAGTGGAATTATGCAATATATATTTTTTGTGACTGTATTATTTCACTTAGCATAATGTCCTTCAGGTTCATCTATGTCATAGCATATGATAAGATGACCTTCTTTTTTGAGGCTGAATAATATTCCCTTTATGTATATATATCACAATTTTTTTTTACCTACTCATCATTGATGGGCATTTAGTTCACTTCTACCTCTTGGCTATTATGAATAATGCTACAATGAATACGGAAGAGAAGTTATCTCTTTGAGATAGTAATTTCATTTCCTTTGGATATGTACTTAGAAGAGGGATTGCTGAAACATACGGTAATTGTATTTTTAATTTTTTAAGGAACTTCTATATTATTCTCCATAAAGGCTGCATCATTTTACATTCCCACCAACAGTGAATAAGTGTTCCAACTTCTCAACATCCTCCTCAACACTTGCTATTTTCTGGTTTTGTTTGTTTTGTTTTGGTAGTAACCATCCTAACAGGCAAGAGTTGATATCTCATTGTGGTTTTGATTTGCATTTCTCTAATGATTATGTCACTGGTGTATACCCTAAGCAGCTTGAGACAAGTTTAAAAAGGAATTAACACTTCCTCAAGATTGTTTTGAGAGCTATTTTAGGAAGAGATACCACTTTTAACTGGCCTGAAACAGAAGAAGCCCCACTGACAGAGCAGCACCTGTACAGATGAGCCACGAGATGTCCAAGTCAGACTTTGCTTCTTTTTAATGCTAAAATCTCCACCCAAAGAGGAATCTAAGCCTTTTTAGCATAACATGCGATGTATATGAAACATGTTTTCAAACTGTGCCTGCGTGAGCTTATACCCACCTCTTCACACCATCATGAAACTTTCCTTTTGAATATTCATTCCTCACTGGAAATAAAAGACATCTGCCTTCTCTTGCTCTGGGAGCCACAGCTTCGGAAATAACTCCATGTTGTCTCCTTATTTGCTGCAAATAAATTTTACTTTGTGTGACGACTACTTCTGGTGAAGGTACTGATTTTAACTCACCAAGAAACGGCCTCTTTGGTTTGATAACAACTAGTGACGTGGAGCATCTCTTCACGTTTGTTGGCCATATGTATATCTTAATTGGAGAAATGCCTACACAAGCCCTTGGATAATTCTTTTAATCAGTTATTTCTTTTTTTATTATTGAGTTGTAGGAACTCCTTAAATTTGGATATTTACCCCTTATCAGAGATATGGTTTGTAAATATCATCTCCTCTTCCATAGCTTTCATTTTTACTCTGTTGATTCTTTCCATTGTCATACAGAAGTTTTAAAGTTTTATATAGTCCTATTGTCTCTTTTTGCTTTTGTTGCCTGTGCTTTTGGTGTCATACCCAAGAAATCATTGCCAAATCCAATGTCATTAAAATATTCCCCTATGTTTTCTCTTAGAAGTTTTATACTTTTAAAGTTTTATACTTTCTTATGAAAAGGTATTTAATCCATTTTGAGTTAATTTTTGGTTTGGGATCATTGGTAGGCCCATATGTCTCTTTATTTGTTTTTGAAGAAGATTAACCCTGAGCTAACCTCTTCTGCCAATCCTCAATTTTATTTATTTATTTTTACTGAGGAAGACTGACGCTGAGCTAACATCCTTGCCCATCTTCCTCTACTTTATATGTGGGACACCTACCACAGCATGGCTTGTCAAGTAGTCTGTAGGTCTGCATCCAGGATCCAAACTGGTGAACCCTGGGCTGCCAAAGAAGAATGTGCGAAATTAACTGCTGTGACACCAGGCCAGCCTCCATATGTCTGACTCTTAATGCCACTCTTTCATTATAACATGGGATGGAGATATTCCTTTCCCTTTATAATCCAGCAACCAGGGGATGTAAGACCAACTATTTTATGTTTTCTGACTATTCCAGTCCTATTTATTTTACTTTTGACAGATTTGCTATTTTCCTTCTTCTTATTTTAAAATTTAGATATGCTTCATTCCAAAGCACTATCAGATTTACTGCTATATTTTATTCCTGTTTCTATTTTAGGAAACTGTTAACCAAGGTTCACTAGAGATACCCATTTCTTGTACACCTACATTGATTAGCTATTTCAGCTTTTATGTGAGTACAACATTTAGAACGTTAAAAGTTGTCATCCATCAAAAGGGGTTATTTTAAGATCTTTTTAAAAGTTTTCATCTATGTTATATTCAGAAACTCTCTTCACTTTTTTCTTAACCACTAGCCCTTAAAGTTTTCTTTTTTTTCTTTTGCTTTAAAGTCTCAAGAGTAGAGACTTTGCCCCTGCCTTAGTTACGGCTGATAAAGAGAGGTTCATCCATTGTGAAGTTCTGAAATCATAACCTGTTCTCTGCTTCTAAGGATCAAGGTGATTCAGTTCTCTCTCTTATAGTTGAAAAGATCGACAGTGAAAACTATAGCTTTTCTTCCCAGGCTAAATAAATTGCTGAGATTCCTCTCTCTTTTCTCTTTCTATACATACATGCATGTGTCTTTATATTGTGTGTATATGAACTCTATGTTCATGTATATGTATATATGTGTATTTACAAGATAATACAAATGTATAATTTCCCAGGATAAAAATGAAGACATTAAAAGACTATCAGGCAGACACCTCACTCTTTCTATCCTTCTCTTTTGTTAGATGTAAATGATCTCTGGGAAAACTGTACAGCATAGGCCTTGCTGTACCCTGTACTCTGACAATATCTAAATTATCTCCTTTTGCAGGTGATTCAGGCCTTGCAGCAAGGATTTCCCCAGGTTTTTCTATCAATCTCTGTTCCATGTTCATGCAGTAGCAGGATCTCACCTGTCTTGATGACACTGATTGCATTTAGGACAAATCTAAATTCAGAAATAAACCATTCTTACACACAGCTAACTTCTAGTTACCCACAAGCTGAGGAAAATCTAATCAACAAATCCATGGAACTATGACAAGTTTAAGCATGACACAAAGCAAGCAGAGATAAACATGTTATTGGGGGGTTGAGTCATTACTGAAGTAGTAAAGCATTATAGGATTATGGTACCCAGACTTTGAGCAAGCATGGCTTTCCCGTTTCTCAAAATACACACAAATTCTCGGTCTCAGTTCATCATCCAACAATCATCCTGGACCATGGTTCGTAAATCTAAAGCCAGTCACCAACACCATCATATAACACAGCAGCCGGGTTTTCCCTTTTAATCAATGTGAGGGAGAAACAAATGAAATATTTCCTAGATATATAAACTTTTTATTTATGCTTATGGTTTCCTAGTCCCTTAAGGAACAAAATCTAAATTGTACACTCTACCTGTTTGGGGTACAAAATAATTACTCATTCCCTTTTAGAATTCTTAAACTCTTCAGTGCCCCCTTTATTTATCCAGTTAATAACTTTCTATCCTCCTGTGGAAAAGACAACACTGACAGTTGATACACCCCTGATGAAACTATTAGGTTCAGTTATATCCAACATAGCAAATATTTGTCTCTTTCCATCTGTTTGCTAGAGCAAACTCAAAGAATGAGGTAAGTTATGGTGGCCAGTTGAGACTCATTCTTTGAAAAGGGCCAAACTGTTTCTGCAATTTTGAGGATAACATGCAAGAACTCTGACAAGATCTTTCATTCATTTTGCCACTTTTGATGATAACTCTGTTGACTACTGATATCTAAATTGTGCACATTATTGCCCCATCTTCAAACAAGAGATAATTATCTTAAAAAGAACTGTTCTAGATTTATGGAATGCCTGCAAGAAGGGGAGTACAGCATCTCTCTCTCTAACTGGACAATTCTAAATGATTGAATGAACTTGAGCTATTCTATAACCTGGAAGCAGGAGATATGAAATAGGTTGTTAGAAGGTAATAATATGAGCAAAACAAAGCTGTACCTTACCTGTTCAGATCATTCAATCAACTAACTTCACTAGTACTACAATATATTTTCATTGTCTCTTCTCTTATACATCACTCCCAACAGCATTAGACTGTAAGCTATAAAGGACATGGATAATGTCTTACTCTCTATTGAATTTGCAGACATTGGCAAGACACTAATGTCTAAACCATGGTCAATATATAATGGTTGAATAAATCCATATTGGCTTAATGTATTTATTTTCCTTTTCTTCCCTTTTTGTAGCATACCTTAAGGTTCTGTCAAGCATGCTACTTTACTTTTCTTTGTAATTTTGACATTTTGTGTTACTTTTATATTAATTCTTCCAGTCAATCTAGGAATGGTTCACTCTCTGTTTAAGCCTAAGAAGTTAAAATATAGCTAACCATTTTTAGTCACTTTCTCAGTTGATCTTCCTTGGACGAGCAGAGAAGTTATTTTTTTCCTTGTATTCTTTTGTATATATATATATATATGTGTGTTAATGTGTTTTGTAAGAACACAACAACAGATCTATCCCTTAACATATTTTATAATTCACAACAGGGTACTACTGTTAACTATAGGTACTGTGTTGTACAGCAGGTCTCTAGAATTTATTCATCTTGTATAAAAGACACTTTATATCCTTTGAAAAGTAATTCTTATGAATTATCTTTAACATTTTACTTCCAAACTGCCAAACAAAAAAGAAAAAATTAAATAACCCTTGAATATTTATTATATACCAAGCACTAGCTAGGGGCACTTTTTATTTAAAATTGTTTTTAATTTGCACTGCAATCAATGCATAAGGTACAATTAACAATTATTCAAATTTATGATCACAGGTGTAATAAAGTTTCAAGTTGTATACTTCTGGATAAATGACTCATACAGATAAATTCTCAGATAAACCAGTTATAAACCGATTTCTACCTTTATATACTTTCACATGTATATAAGAAAAAATACAGATTCTACTCTAAACATCAGGACTTGGGTACATCATATGTATGAATCTTATTCCCTCAAGAATTAAGGAACATTCAGAATAGCAACTGTAGAGATCTATATCCATATGTACTCTACCAAAAGCCTGCACTTAATTTATAAATTACTCATTTTGTATTATTGAAATGCTACAAAAGGAGAAGGAAGTCTTCCACTTTGTAGTCAATTACGTGATAAATTAATGACAAAGGCTTTATGACCATCCTCTCAGAGGAAATAAATAAATACACGCAAATAATTTTTCACATATTTTTTAAAAAATTGAACAGCTTATTTCTATCATTTGGAAATTTTGAAAGAGAAGTCTGAACAGTAGTTGACCTTGTTATGGGAATTGTTAAGATATAATGCTTTTTCATTAATTTATTACAAAGTATATACATATCCACATACCTGTCCTATGACAATCATTCTTTAAGGCTGAGTTTCATTCTCTTACAAAGGAGTTTCAGATCATTTTTAGATAAGATTAGGAATTTGATAAGTCATCATTATTAATTAATCTAATTCAATTGCCTGGGAGTCAGTCTCTCCTTATTTACAAAATAAAAAAGTTACAGTAATCAGTGTTTTTAAAACTAAAGTATATGACCTGTCTCTTGGTTACAGAATTTGTTTAATAATTTACGACCAGTATTTCAATTTACGTGATAAGCTAAACTGTATTGAAATCAAGTAGAGTAGAATAGAATAGGAAATGAACTAAGGTCCTTATGTAATAAGGAGAATTGATTATAATAAACTTTATTAGTATGTATACATATACGTATGAGTGTACTGGATCAAGATGAAAAAAAGTGTATTGTTATTGTGGAGCATGATCAAAATTTTCCAAATCACAATGTTAAATCATTGGCTTTTGTGAAGACAAATTCTTTTGAGAATTAGATGAAATTTATGCATATGCAACATATCCATACTAATTAATTATGATTTCCCTGAAGGTCTTCTATTGAGTAACTCCTATTGAATATAGAAATGCAGATCAAGTGACAATAGACTATGTATGTTCTAATTGCTTCTCTAACTTTAACTGTCCTAATGATGGTATTTTTGAAGTTATTAAATAGCCTAAGTAGGAGACAGGTGTCAGACAAAAACCTTAATTATAATGAAAATAAAGAAGGAAAAATTCTGGAATTTCAGCTGAAATGGGATTAGCTTGACTTAGATTGGGAGGTGACGAAGATGTAGCTGAGTTGAAGGAATAATACATGGGGTCAAGGAGATGTGTACTGATGAGGATATAAACTCAGGGCCATTGTAGGTTGATGAGAGGCCAAAGACCTTCATTTATTTGATACCTACACATCAAGCATATATTATATGTCAAGAACATAATAGAAACTAGTGATACAGCAATGAATAAAAAGAGATAAAAATCTTCCCTTCGTGGATATTGCTAATGCTACCTATGGGGAAACGTGTGTGGAAGATGGTTTTGTAGCTGACAAAGCAGGCATACAGACTACAGTAAGATGGATTTCGTGAGACCAGTACTATGAACCAGAGGAAGTTTACATTAATTTGGTAACTTTAATAAGAAATATAGGAAAATTTGGAGTAGAGTTTGTTTGTAGATACCTAACACATAGCAAAAAAAAAATGAAGAAATTTTGACACAATCAAATTACCATTTTTATTTTAAACATAACATTAAAATCACCTCTCAGGATGCAGTTTCATTCTTGTTCAACAAGATTGAAAGTTAGGTGAAAAAAAGATAGAATCCTAAGACAACACAAATATTACTTTGGAGAAAACAAAATATAAATAACTATATATCTTACAGACAAGTAAACCCATATCTATATAAAAATCTAGATAAAGAAAAGAAAGACGATTGGATAAAGTAACAATGAGAAACAAAATCTTCAAAACATATTCTCAAGGTTGTGTTGTCAACAATAGAATTTTAAAATAATAAATGCATTTATAAATGATTTTAACCCTCTGTACGACTTCTCAAATATTCTGTTAATATATAGATCTGCAGACAAAAAAATACTATGTCACAATTAGGATTGTTTGAATTTTACAAATATACCATCAAAATGGTCTAGTTAGTAGGAAAACGTTAAAAATTAGTTCACAACTTCCAGAAAATATTCTCATGCTATATAAATATTTCATGCATTTTTTACATACTATTTAAAAATTTTAAGTACAGAATGAAAAATATAGCATTTTCAGTAAGAACGAATTCATTTCACAAATCTGAACTAGAAAAAACACAACTTTGGAACAATTAGACATCTGTTGTACTGTTTGTCTTCTCATTACATTCTTTTTTAAAAAGTTAACTGCAGAAATTTACATATTCCGAAAAACACAATTCATCATATGCAACTATTTTGCATTTCACTGAATTTCATGACAGTTTTAGAATAATGAAGGTCAACTTTTGCACTTGAGAATGATATAAGTGAATCACTATTTTGCCAAAATAAACAATTATCTACCTATTTTCATTCTATTTTTTAATCTTTGAATAAAGATATGGAAAACACATATCCATATTCACTCTAATCTACTGCGTGATACTATTTCTCGCACATGATCTTAGAAATATATTTGTATGTTTATTTTCACATACACACTATCACGTGCTGGATGGCAAAAACCAGATCTTGTAAATCATTTTTTATTGGTTTAACTTTCATTGTTATTCTTTTAAAATTGACATAAATTTGCTGTGGCATCTTTGAAGACTCAGTAAAATGTTTGAGAAAATGTCATCTCTACTCCCTTGAGTCCATAACAGCGACTGTCAACACTTAATTAACTCTTGATAAATATAGTTTTCCTTTTTTTGAGGAATATTAGACCTGAGCCAGTTGCTGCCAATCCTCCTCTTTTTTCTGAGGCAGACCGGCCCTGAGCTAATATCCGTGCCCATCTTCCTCTACTTTATATGTGGGACGCCTACCACAGCATGGCTTGCCAAGCAGTGCCATATCCGTGCCTGGGATCTGATCTGGCGAAGCCCGGGCCGCAGAAGCAGAATGTGCGAATTTAACCGCTGTGCCACCGGGCCGGCCCCTACATATAGTTTTCTGATTTTGACTGTTTCATTTTCTAAAATGAGTATATTTAACTTTCATAATAGGAACAATGACATTTATTTTTATTTTTTAAATTTGAATGTTAATTTTAATCTTATATTTTTATATTTAACATTTCAGATTTAACTTCTTTTACACTTTTTTAAGTGAGTTCAGGAAAACTCCCATTCAGCATGAATACTCATTATTACTTGGGCCAGAATTCCTTAGTTAGCTTCTTACTCAAGGTTAATTCCCAAAATGTAGCCCTCAATGTTTCTTGTATGGATAAAAAGATTTAAGAAGAATTTATTGTTTGTAAGGTAAATATTATGCTGAAATTTATGCTCAAACTAATGTGCTTTTTTTCTTTTACTCAGTACTTATACTCATAGTGCAATTACCCCACTATTACTGTGTCTCAGGCATTTTGCTGAACATTAGACGAAAAATGGGAAAAAAGGAAACTATTATCTTTATACACTATTATGCTGTCCTTCATAGTTTACGTGTTTGTCCTACCTTATCTCAAATTAAGCTATACCATAACTTTGTGAATCATGTTTCCAAATTATGAAAATATCAACTTTACAGTGCCCAATATTAACTTAAAGAAGTCTTATACTGAACCTAAATACACTCAGATGGGTAGAAAGATTTTAAATGGTCTCTTTCTCCATTCTCCTCATGGAATATCCTCAAGGTAGAGTAGTTTTGAAGGACTTATATTAGACTATAGGTGGAATGATCAAAAGGTAAATGATCATAAGGAAAATCGTCATGTCTCTGCTTAAATTCCTCCCATAACTCTCATTTAGCTATTGGAGCAGTGCATAAGAAATTCCTCCTACTATCTTCATGTTAATTGGTTTCCATAATTTGTTCATCACTAATAACATCAATGAAAGCAGAAAATATCATTTAAAGTTATTAATGATACTGACAAAGTAGAAGGAATTTAACCCATTTGCCTCTAGTTTTTATGCGGATAGGTGTGTGTGAAACTTCTACATCCATTACTGAGATTGCCATTATCCTTCTTCACACACATATGGATCCAAAGAGAAAAGTATTCCTATTCAAGATTTTTTTGCCTCAAAAATAATTGATTCCATAGAAATAGATCTGAAAAGAACATCAATTTCCATACTTTTCTTTTACAGACGGGAACAATTGAAAGTGAGATAAGTGCCTTGTCTATGTCTCCTGCAGTGTGCTAGAGATGTTAGGTGGGAGCCTACATCTCCTGACTCCCATCCCAACACACTCTTCCCATGTCACTATGTTGTCTTGTTATATTTCTAAACTTTTCACTTGCTTTCCCCTCTACCATCTTCTAAACTTCTGTTCTTTGCCCACAGACATTATCTCAAACTTACTCCTGTCTAAATCCCAGCCTCCTCTCCCAACACCTTTTTCTTTCTTTCAGTTGTCCCACATCAAACTACTTTTTTTTCTCCTTTACTCCTTGATTTTTTTATACTTCTATGGCTTTATAGATGCTCATATACTCTCATTCCTTGATAACCAGGTTAAAAATCAACTTTCTATAAAACTTTACTCTGAATTATCTGGGAAGTTTTGGTTCTCTGTGATCACATAACACCTCAGATTTGCTTCTGCAAATAGAAAGATTATGGGCTATATGTGTAGTTGTTAAATGAACTTCTTCTGGAGCCAAGTGCCCAGGTTCCTCACCTGCATTTTAATCAAATGTTGCCCTTGGGACTTGGGATAATAATAGAGATAACAACAGAAACTATTTCAATATGTGAATTAACAAAGAAAAGTAAGGTACATCTCAGATGATTCCTATTTTTTCTTTTATCATATTTCCTCAAATTGGTTTGAAATTATTTACTTCCGTGTTTCTCTATATTAATATTTTCAGGAAAATTTATAACATAATTTTTGTGTTTGCATATCATAAATAGTACGATTCCTGATGTGCAACAAAAATTCAATGTTTGCTGTGTGAGTGACTAAAGAAATTGAGCATCTATAACCCTATATCAAATGACCTAGCCAAAAGTGATTTCTCTAGAATCCCATATTCAGAAGTACAATATTTTGGAATTCATAGTACAAAAGATACTTGGATCTGACAGATATTTGTATTTGGAGAATAATCTCCAAAAAAATAAAACAGATATACATTAACATCAGACTTGAACAGAGTAGTTGGAAGAGAAGATTTTGCAAACACGAGCCAAAATCAATTTGTAAGGGGAAAAAGATACTGAAGCTAATTAAATTTTCAGCTAAGCACAAAGGAGAGAGAGCAATCTCCTAAGTATGCAGTTTAGATGATTCTCCAAGCTAAATAATGATTTATGGATAAACATCATTGATGATAAACTGTTTATCCAATAGCATTTGCATTCTCTTGTTTGTAACAGAAAAATAAAATAGAGTATAAAATGTATTAAAGATAAACTAAAAATTCTTGTCTATATTTTTATTTTTCTAGATTACTCTTTATGAACTAGTATTCAAAAATGGTGAATGAGTTTTAAACGTGGGCTTTTATTTTAATGCAAGAGAAGGAAGACATATTACCAATTTTCTACTGTAGGGGAGGAAGACATTTCCTCTTCCCAAATGGGGGTTCTTCTGGCTGGAGAACGAATTAAATTCACATGAGACAGAATAGCAAGAGAAAATTAAACAAAGCTTTACGAGGAACCATGGCCCGGGGCCTTTCTTCCTGAAGGAAGAAAGGGCACTGAAGAAGTGGGGTGCACATAGTGGTTATATACCCCCAAACAGGATGTTTCACATGTGATTGAAATGTCCCTCCCACAATAGTTACAAGATTGCCCTGTCGGCACAGTGCTTGATGGACATAGCAGGTAGTGGTCTGCTATCTCTGTGGGCGTAGCAGGAGGCAAGTCGATTGTCTGGAGCTGGGCGGTCACAGGTGAGCGCAGCAATCAGTTCCTAGCCTAAGGAAAGATCCTTAATCCTTAAAGAAATGCCAACGTTGGGAGGCGGAGGGAAGTCAGTTATAGGAGGTTACCAGACTAGCACAATAAAATGCAGATTTAAGTCCTTGCCTTTGGTATTGATTAAGTTTCTAGAGAGAAGGTCATCTCCTTTCTTCTTCCTGGTACAGAGAGGGAGGCACCTTTTACAGATAGAGATTTACCTTACAAATGTAAATGTGTCCTAATGAAGGGCAAGTTCCATTCCTCAGAGCCTCCTTCCCTGTCCCAGTTTATCAAAAGCAATCAGCCTCAAATAATCCTGATGCCAAAGAGACATATCTTGAGGTGGCCAATTTCAGGTCCCCACACTACCAACATTAAACAAAAAAGAAGATAATGCGATCTGTCCTTAACTGAGATGTGTTTACACATAGTGACAATGACTCTCCCTATTCCAACAATCTCTTACATTTAGACTAAATAATCATTTAAAAAATTATCAAGTCATAGCAATATGCCTAAAAAGCAACACTTTTTCAAAGTGTGGTCCCTTGACTGAGAAGAATTATTTTTCACCTGGGAACTTGTTAGAAATGCAAATTCACAAGCCCTGCAGGAGAATCATTAAATCAGAAACTCTGGAGTTGGGTCCCAACAGTCAGCATTTAGCAAGTCCTTCAGGTGATTCTGATACATATTAAAGAAATGTTCCCAAATGAAAAGATGCATATTGACACCAGAATTGAATGGAGGAAAGTATATTAATATCCAAGTCTAATGGAGCACACTAAACCACGCTTTTAGTTGTCTGAAGTTTTTAGAGATAATCAATGAATTTTGCCTATATTTACAGATAAAAACTTGAGGACAAAAATGGTTAGATTTTTTATATGCTGGTTCAAGTTAATCAATATTTTGGAAATAGCTTTTTCTAAAGCAACATCTTGATTTCTTAAATCAGTCAAAATCCACCAGGCCTGAAAACACTCAATTTCACTTTATTACCAAACATCTGTTTTATGAGACTAGTTTAACACTTAATTTTGCAACTATTTGTACAAGTTGTGGGAAGCCCAAACTGACTGCCTCTTTCAAATTCTAAGTTGTGTTTCCAGGAAGACAGTGGGTAAACACTCTGGCACTTGTTTCACTTTTTACTCAATAATTTACTCAATTTCAAATTTATTAATTTATTCAACAAATGTTTATTGAGCATTTACTTTGTCCCAGGCACTAGATAAGAGGCAGATCTCTCTTGAAGCTTCCTGAACAGTGACATCAGCTTACAGAAAGGAAATTCTTGAGGGTCACAGGGAGGACCACTGGGACGGCCACCCCTTGAATTTTTTCAATCCCTGTGGACTGTGAGCAGATAGTTTCAGAAATGGTATTAGGTATCCTTAGGTTCTAAATATAGAGCTATGGATGATTCACAAAATGCAGATATAAAAAACTTTGAAGTTTGCTCTTGACATCAGTCATTATATGAAGCAGGATCATACTTTAGTTGTTTCTTACTGATAATCTCTCCATATTTGCATGTTTGATTTGATGTGGAAATTCAAAGTTTATTTCAATAGTTAAATAAATTCAAAGTTTACGTCAAATCCACTGACATCTTCTAAAACCCACTAAGACTTTTTGTGGTACGCAGTGAACTGAGCACATGACAGTCTCTCGTAACTTCCCAAAACATAGAAATGCTAGAAAAATATATTTAAATATAATAAATACTTAGTCTTGCTTGACACCAAAGAAGCTTTTTCATAATCCAGAAATAAAGAGATCTTACCAAAAGAAAACTACAAATAGAAATACGTAGATGTGAGTCGGTGCCACTATGTAGCTCACACATTGTGAGTGATTTGAAACTCGGTGAAGCTATAAGGTGAAATCTACTCCTCTTCCAAATATATAACAAAGTCTTTTCCTCCATGCAATCTCTTTCCCCATTCCCATCCATATAAGGGAAATGTCTCTCTTCGCTATTTGCAAAATGTAAATTCAGCCCCTTTCTACCTTCTTCACCTGTAAGGGGACTGTGTCAGTTCCACATATGCCTCGGTTCCCAAGACTAGAAGGGCCTCTAGTTGCCTTCCTGTGTATGGAAGCTTTCTCCGCTCCATCCATCCCATGTTGTCTGTATTTGTTATGTACTCATCCTGTACTAGGTGCTGAAGTCTTAATGCCTCTGGTGTGTGGGCCTATGGTGTTGGTCTGCCTCCTTCCTCCTTTGTACCAATATATTGTGTGAGAGTTGGGAAAAAAAAAAAAAAGCCTTCACCAAAATAAAGTCAGAGCCAGAAATAAACTGCCCACTATGAAATGGAGGTGAAATGGTGGACCTTCCAGGTTTATGGTTGAAACTACCAGTGGTTGAAGACTAGCGTTGAAATAAACCCTGACCTACAATAAAATAAAAGTAGAAAGTTGTCAACCCCAGTGTAAGAAGACCAAGCCTAGACAGCTACATAAGGATTGATAGGGAGTTCTGTCCCACAGGACCAAGACAGAGGAACCTCAAGACTCCAGTAACCTGATAAAGGGCCATTAATAAAGCTCAAGGAAAAAAGATATAAGGAAAGAAATAACAAGTGTGTGTGCATGTGTTCTGTTTGAATAAAACCTTTATTCTGCAAAAAATAATGATAGTAGAAAGATCTAATTTTCATACTCAAAAGTTTGATTAATGTAAGAGACACCATTAATCAGTAAATATTTCAAACATTTTAATTTGGAATGCCTCTCCAATTGGCATCTCTGGAAAGTGATTTTATCCCTAGTCAAATTCTGCATTTTTTGAAGTATTCTCATTACATTACATTTATCTTTTGCAGTTCTATATTCACCTTGTTATTCAGACATATTTATATATATGGTGCTAGTTTATCTATGGGAGCTTGGTGTTTAAGAGGAGCGTTGAGATCCTGAACATTATCTCTGATACCAAGACACCATTTTGATCTTAAAGAAGCTTTCAGGTGTTGATTGGCTGATGTATATGAAGGGGCCATGAGATCCCAGGATATGACACTGGTAGGCATACCTCCGAGAAAGTGGGTTCAGATAGCATTTGCAAAGTCATCTCTTCTACCTTTCTTTATAATGCTTTCACCATAAATTATGGAATGTGGATTGTGGTAAATTTACAGAGCATCATTAAATGAGAGACTGTTTAGCTGATCTGTCTGTCCTGGGCAGGAGAATAATAACTGCAAATGTCTGATGACTAAAGAGATATTAGTAGTTGTCAATAAACCTCACATGGGAACAAGTGATGGATATTTACTGATAACTCCTATGCATGACAGTATCAACACATAGAGCTGTTTAAGTCCAATCCTTCCTCATTAAGGAAATGTTAAAATTCTTCACACATATGTATAAAGCAAATGCAATTTTCTTGTGTCTTTCCAGATTCCCTATTCATTTTCTTAGTTTATTAATTATTTGAATCTCTCCTGTGATCTCTGGTTATTTATGCTAAGTTGGGGTTTTTTCTGTACCGATATGATCGTTTTTGGACATTCTTATTCTCTCACTCTGCTATTGCACATAGTTTACAGATTCATAAATCAAGTCATGACATAACATGATGGATAAGAAAAGACTACATGATAAAACAACAAGTTAGTGTGAAAAAGGATCTGACTCAAAGTAAAAGAATTGTGATTTAGATCATATGCTCCTCTAACAACTTTAGGGGCTGGGGTAAGAATACAGATGACAGCCACATGCCATATATCTAAATATATAACTTGTAAATCAAGTTAAGACCATGACCCAGCCTGCATCCCTACCCAGGGTCAAGTTGCTCTACAATTTTTCTGATTCAAGGGCTGAGTTTGTGATTTTTCTCATGCTCATTCCTTCCTCTCTCCTTCCTATTCTGGTAAGCTCTTTGGAGAACCATGAGCACACACACACACACACGCACATACACACTAGAGCTCAATGGCCCGATCCTTCGGCTTAGGGGCAGGTGTGCTTTAAGATCTCAAGATCTCTCTCTCATAAGTTTTGTTTGCTCAATTGGTCACTGAACTTTCAAAACATTCTTACAAGATCAAAATGAAAAAAAAGATAGAAAATTTTGCTATTTCTGCTTGTGATCTGGAGAGTCCACTAAATTCAATGATTTATTTTTCTGAGAGAAGCAAAAACAAAAATATGACAAGTTTTGTAACCGTAACATATTAAGTATACATATACAACATTTAAGATGATTCCATAAATGAGGAAGAGAATATAGAGGTATTAAATTTTTAACAGGCACCGAAATGACTAAAGTATCACATTGAAAAGGTTGTTGTATCAAGCTGCTTTAAACATTTCCATTTTATTTTGTGATCTGATTGAGTTGCTTGTTTGTATGCAATATAACTACATCTCTGGAGTGTTGATTTTTCTCTTCAGTGTTTTAAATTCACACTTAACAATTATTCATGTCATATTCTTCTAATGATATATTTCTATGTCCCTGGATGCTTCTGCATTTATTAATTGAATTTCTTGTCTAAGGAAGAGCTGCCTATTCTCTCCTCCTTTATTTATTCATTCAACCAGTACTTATGAATTCATGGACATTTATTTTATTACAGGAGTTGTAGCCAAACATACCTGTTATTTATTTTGTTGCTCAAACTGTTCCAGTTTTGTCTACTGGAAGTTCTTTCAGTTTGGCTCCTGTGTGCTTTCGACTGATCCCTATCCTTTTTATTGAGCAACTCAATTTTCACTTTATTTTAATCTTGCAGGGGTTACAAGATGATGATAAATCCAGAAAACATATAAAACTGTATTTACAATGTGATCTCAATGTATAAGTAATTAAGTGTGTGGAATAAATTATATTCCATGGTTTAAAATCTGATGATTATAATTTTATACTTATTTTTGTCATATAAACTATATATCATGATTTCAAAGCTGTTATCTCTGGTCAAGAAAAAGAACAAATTTTATTATGTATATTTTCATATTTTTAAATTATTTTCTCACATGAGTTTTAATTTTATAGTGAAACAAAATATTTTAAATTAAAGCTAAGTACTAGTTTGTGGATAAGAAGCAGACTATTTTCCTCAGGTTTGACTTCTTCAATTTTCATAGCTATAGGAGGTTTTCAAAAATAAATAGATACATGAAGCCAACAGCTAGCAGTGAGTTTCTGTTAGTATCTTGGTTTCTAATGCAAGGAACTAGGGCTCTTGGAGAAGTATTTGATGTTAGAGCCATGCTAAGGAAAATGTTGATGAGCTTAGAGCAACCTAGGGTAGCAAAAATTAAGGAAATACTCAAGGAAAAGGATAGGACATGTTTAAGACAGAGACTGTGGAAAATTCTACAAAACAATGGACCAGTACTCTTTAGCACCGTCAAGGTCATGAAAGTCAAGGAAAGAGAGAAAAACTGTCACAGATTTTGAGAATGTGTCATGGCAACTAAATGCACTGTGGGATCTTAGGCTAGTCCTGGAACAGAAAAATGTTTGTGAAAACAAATTGAATAATGGTAAATCTGAATAAAGTTAGTAGTTAATTTAATAGGATGGCATCAATATTAATTTCTTAGTTTTGATAGCTGTGCATAATAGTAACATTAGTTTTGGTCACGATATATGTTGTTAACATCAGAAGTTTACAGGGTGAAGGTTACAGAGAAATATATATTATTTTGCAATTTATTGGCAATTCTAAAATTAGTTTAAAATGAAAAGTTAAGCAAATTTATAAATTCACTTGTGACTTCCTCTTGACCCCTGGGCTATTAGAAAAATTTTGTTTAATTTCCAAATATCTGGTGACTTTCCACATATCTTGTTTCTACATTTACATTGTTAAACATTTCTAGTTTAATTCCATTATGGCCCAAGAATATATTTAGTATGATGTACATTTTTAATATTTTTGTGGTTAATAATATGCTCTATTTTGATGAAAGCTGTATATTTATCTTAAAACTTGAAAAGAATAAGTATTCTCTTGTTGTAGGGACTATTTTAAATGTAAAATAGGACAAGTTAGTTGATAGTTTGTTGGATATTCTATATTTTTAGTGTTTTCTGTCTATTTTTCCTATTGATCATTAAAAGAAGAGTGATAAAGTGTCCAACTGTAATTTCAGGCCTATTTCCCCTTTCGGCTCTATTAGCCTTTGCTTCATGTACTACAAATTTTGGTTTTAGGTACAAAACATTTAGGAAAATTATGTCTACTTGATAAATTGACTTCTTTATGTAATTTTCCTCTTTATTCCTATTATGTTTTTTGCTCTGATGCCTGATTTGTGCAATGTTACTAAAGTCATTACAGCTGTCTTATAATTAGTATTTTCCTGTTACATATGTTTCTTTCTTTTACTTTTAATGTATCTATGGCTTGCATAATTTTTGATGAAAAGTTGCTGTAATTCTTATTCTTGTTCTTTGGTATGTTATGTGGGTGTTTTTGCTTTTTCTAGATCTCCCCTTTCACCAGTGTTCCTAACCATTAATGATCAGGAAAATGCAGTTTAAAGCAACAGTGATATCTAATCACATAACTTCTAACCAGCTAAAATTAAAATAACTCATAATAATCACTGTTGGTGGGGATGTGGATGAACAGGACCTCTCATACACTGCCAGTGTTGTAGGCACTTTGGAAAACTGTTTGGCACTGTCTAAAGTTGAATATGACTATACTCTATAATCAAGCACTTTAATATATGTTACATAGTAACATAAATGTATGATCATGTCTGCCAAAATACATATGAAATATTCTTCATAACAAAATAATTTCTAACAATTAAAATTTGGAGGTAAAATAAATGCTGATCCATTGTAGAATATATAAGTAAACTCTGGTAAATACATAGAATCTTTATAATACCACAAATAATAATATATATGTGGAAAATCTGAACAAATTGCAAATATATGCAAGCATATAGATGAATATCAAAAATACATATTGAAAAAAGCCACACGTAAGAAAATACATATTCTCTGATACTATTCATCTAGATTTCAAAAATGGACAAAAGTAATACTGTTATAGGACTAAATAATGGCCACTTTCAGGGAGAGCATAAACGAAAACAAATTGAATAGATCATAGGTTACTACTAATGACCTATTTGCAACCCGGATAATTGTTAAAAGGTTAGTTCATTTTATGATCATGTATCATGCTGATCACTTATGATTTTACTCACATTTAAAAAATAATAGAAACCTTTAGATATTTCCACAATTTCATGGTTAGTTTTTACAATAATTACACAAATTATTATACTCTACAAAATATCTTAGAATGTACTTACTGATTTTATTTTTACATGGATATACTCTTGTTATGTGTCTTAAATCTTTTAGTCAACACAGAGAAGGATAAATAAATTGATGATACATGGATGGATAGATAGATAATAGACAGATATACAAATCATACATGTATACATAAGGCCATACATACACAATACGATACAAGCATACATACATAAATAAACGAATCACTGAAACCATCATAAGCTTGAAAAATCTATTTTAGTTATATATATTGAGTTTAAGGGAAAATTATATACCATATTTTTAAATTGGTAACATATTGCAAAGTGCTGGGAAATAACTCTGTGAATGTCAAGGACCAACTTACCTTTTTACTGTGTAAATTAATGCACACAAATTATTTTATAACCTGTAAAGCACTTAAAATATAATATGTATTTATATGTATATATTTGAAGTATAATATTTATGTTTGAAGATGTGGTTCCTAAGCTCAATGGCCTTTTAAAAAACAACAAAAATGGTTGCATGTGGTGAGAGTGTTGATGCTAGGTAGATACTGGCAAAATTTTAGGACAAAATTAATACATATGAAGCTGATAGATTTCTAATAAGCCTCAAATACTAAAGAAAGCCTTTAGTTTAATTTTGGCTTGTGGTAGGCAGAATTCTAAGAATGAGTCCCCAATGCCCCTTCCTTTTGAGTGTAGGAGGAATTCGTGAATACAAAAATATATAATTCTACTGATTATACGAAAATGTATCACTCCCATGATTGTGCTAAATTATGAGGTATAGATGACCTTAAAATTGAGAGATTATCTAGGTATGCCTAGCCTAATCACCTGAGCCTTTTAGAAGACAAAGGTTTCCTCAGCGGGTGGCAGGAGAGGAACACAGAAAAGTAACAGAGATTTGGACTATGAGAAGAACTCAATGATACCTTACTAGTTGAAGATGGAGGAGGTCATGTGAGAAGGAATGTGAGCAGATTCCAGGAGTGGAAAGCAGCTCATAGCTGATGCCGACAACAAGCAAGAAAACAGACATATCTGAACTGCAGCCACAGGGAAGTGAATCCTGCCAACTGGGATGTCTGTTGGAAACAGACTCTTCCTCAGAGCCTCCAGATGAGAGCCTAGTCCAGCCAACAAACTCATTTCAGTCTGAGAGACAGGGAGCTGAGGAGCCAGTTGAACTTGCCTGAGATTCTGAGCTGCAGAATTATGAGATTATACTTGTCTTTTGTTTTATACCACTAAGTTTGTGGTAATTTATTATACAGCAGTAGAAAACTAATGTAGGCTTATTATAAAAAGATCACTAGCTTCCTAAGATCTTCATAGATCACACATATTTAGTTAAGAATGACAGTGAGAGACTAATTCAACAGGTCATCATGCAGAAAGCAAGCACGGTTGGCTGCCCAGTCGTGATTTGGATCCTACTACATGCTAATAGAAGAAATGCATTGGGTATAAATACTTCCATAAACAAGGTATAAAATCCTAAACAAAATATTGTGGATTTAGAAATCATACTTTATTAAATCTCCACTTTGCAGGAAAATAGCATTAATAGTGTTAAGTTAGTGGATAGTGAAGCAACTAGATCAGAGAAACCGGCATTCCTAAAGCACCTTATGGAAGCCCCACACCCTGACTCCTGTAAAACTTACCGTGGTCTGAGACATGAGAGAAACATTCATTGAGAAAAACCACTGAGATTTTCGTGGTTTATCTCTCCTAGTAGCTGAAGTTTAATAGAACTATTCTTTAAGGGACAAACAAAATCAGCAGAAATTCCCTAAAAGGAGCTAGATAATGGTAACACGTTCAAATATCACTCTATATAGTATATGTATTAATGTATTTAGTGGGGTGGAGTGGTGGGTGGAAGAAAAATCATATAACTGAGCTCTATCAGTAAGCTGATAATTTTAATAAGCATTTAGCTTTCCTTAAAATTTTGTATCTATGAGCAACCCATAAGGTTAAGATGGATAAGGCAATGTGATGTTATACAAAGGGTTTAAGAACAGAAACATGAATGTCAGGGAAACAAGGATTACAATGGATCTTAAGAAATAAATGTGTAGATTCATCCTTTTGTCATATCAGTCAGTACATTAAGGCTATGTGAAAAATTGAAACAAGTATTTTATTAAGATGTAAAATCAATAAGGTATTTTAAAACTACCAATTGTATTTAGTCAGTAATGATGAGTGAAAGAGAACACCATTCTTAGAGTGAATATTAGAGAACATTTTAAAACACAAGTTCAAGAGACCCTTCTGGTGTTTCCCCTTTAACTCCCAGCGCTGTTGGTTTCTTTATGATGTCACCACTCAACATCACTATTTGAATGTACAGTGCTTAAGTTCTGGCAAATCACAAGTGGGGGAGATGTCTGCACCAAGATTGTAAGTCTTCTTGTCAAATTTTATGTTTTAAAACCGTTAAAATGCTCTAGTTAACTTTACATTTATTCTCGTTAGTGTAACGTGGTGTTTCTTATATAATTATGCCATTAACACCAGGAGAGTATGTGTTTAGCAGACACATACATTCCCAAGCAACATCACGGGTTGTTTTGATTCAAGACTTAGCTAGTTCATTCACTTCAGTAAGATACATACGTTTTTCAATGTGATTCTTCATTTTTTATCATATAGTATTTTGGAACAGATAGAATAAGAGAACTCTTGGCTGTCATTCAAGGATCTCCAGATTTTCATGGAGAACAAAAATAATCAAAATCCATATCAATATTTGTGGTTCACACTGAGACAAACGCACATTCGTGGACACACTCATATGCCATTGAATGATTTGGATTTGTTTAAGTATTTTGAGAACCTGATTCCACCTAAGCATAGTGTTTTCAAAGGGATGTCTTAGCTAAAATTCAATTGCAAGAGAATTTGGAGTATGAGGTGGGGAAAAATAATTCAATCGTGGTTTCACAATGGAAAATAAATAAATGTCAGGGCTGGCCCAGTGGCGTAGTGGTTAAGTTTGTGCACTAGGCTTCAGCAGCTGGGGGTTCTCAGGTTCACGTCCTGGGCATGGACCTAGCACTGCTGGTAAGCCACGCTGTAGTGGCATCCCACATAAAATAGAGGAAGATTGGCACAGACGTTAGCTCAGTGACAATCTTCCTCAAGCAAAAAGAGGAAGATTGGCAACAAATGTTAGCTCGGGGCCAATCATTCTCACAAAAAATAAATAAGTAAATGTCTATATTTCAGATGTGGTAAGTCAGTGAGGTGTTTTTTTTAATGTTTTTATCCACTTTGTTTTTAGTTCTGTTGAAGTTTTTGTTAAAAACACACATTTGCTCATCTATATTTTTCTGGCATAAATTAATCTAACATAACAGTAGAGACCTGAGAATTCAAAATATTTCTCTAGTTGGCAGTGGCAAGTGCTTATGCATAATAATGATCTATTTAGAGTGATTTTGCATAAATTAATTAAAACCTTTCTTATTTTAATAGCCAGAAAGTAAACTTTGGGACCCATGATAATTACATTCCAGGTAAGAGAGAGTTCAGAATTTTTTTTTTTAAAATTGCATGATTAATTTTAGGGATAAGTGATTGTTATCCTCCATTCAAAGTGATAAAGCAATAGCTGTCATGAAGTATTATTAAAAATCAACTTTTTCAGGGCTGGCCTAGTGGAATAGTGGTTAAGTTTGCATGCTCAGCTTTGGCGACCCATGGTTTGCAGGATCAGATCCAGGGCATGGACCTACATACCCTTATCAAGCAATGCTCTGATGATGCCTCACATACAAAATAGGGGAAGATTGGCACAGATGTTAGCTCAGGGACAATCTTCCTCAGCAAGAAAAAATAATAATAAAAAATAAACTTTTTCTCTTTCAAGATACCTTTTACATGGGCTCAGTGAACACCTTCTAAAGATATTTTGTTTTTAAATCTAAAGAAGATTAAGCCTATATGGTCAGCCACATAATGGTAGACATAGTTACAGGATAGAAATCATACAATCAGATAATCTTACTGTTGAATGATAATGTAGAAACTGGATAAACAACTTTTCACCCATGTCAGCAATGTCTTCTACTACATTCCTGATAGATTTTATCAAGTTTATAACTGGCAAAAAAGTTCATTACTTGACGAGGCCAGTCAATCAGATTTTGAAGGACTTCATATATCAAGTGATTATCCCTCACATATTGAACCTAAATATGCCTTTCATTCTGTATATTTTCTCATTGATCCTAATTCTGTCTTTAGGAGACTCACAGGACAAGTCTATTTTCTCTTACACACAGTATTATTGCACATATTTAATCACAGTGAGGATATTTCTCTCATGTTCTCAGTGGTAACCTAAATGTCTGTAACCATTTCTATTATGGTTTCCAGGTAACTTTACCCTCCCAGTCACAATTCTGTAGGTAATTTTTCAATTTTCTTCATTAATATAACACCTATACCAATGTAGTTCTTGGGTGTATAACATTTACTCTTGTAGCTTGGAAAATGATTACCAACTAAAGAGATCTTAGGTATCAGCATTTAGATTCAATCAAACATTTACTAAATATTTTATAAAAAGTACTGCACTAAGTACTTTGGGGGCTACAGAAATAGTATTCATATTTTCTCTTCTCAAAATAATTATATGCTAACCAAAAGAGTACAAAGCAAAAATCTAGACTGGAAGAGAGAGAAAGAGGAAAAGGAAGCAGCAAAACTGTTTCTTTCCATTTTTATTACAGACCACATTAGTTTCACAATGACTATTTATATAGTTAGCTGTAAAGTTGATCAAAATAGAAAAATCAATTTTTATTTCCTCATATTAATAGAGAATTTCAAACATCACCAAATAAATGAAGTGATAATTTGAATAATTTGTTTATTCACTTACAAGAAATATACTACCTTATGGATTTGAATTCTGGTGAAATCCTATTTTCTCTAAAGTGTATAATATTTTCTTATCTTAGTCAGTGAAGTAAGTAGCAAAACATGCAGTCTTCAACACTCTGTCCTTGGATTTCCCAAACCACCACGGCCAGGAAGAAAAAGGAGATCAATACCTTCCAAAATGCGAGACAATAGAATTCCTGTGAGTATTTATAAGTTCATACAATTTCCCTAGTAATAAACTTGTGAAAGAACATATAAAGGTTACAGATCAATGCTGACCAATGAGATTTCTATGATGCAAATATTTTATATCTTTGCACTCCAGTGTGGCTCTTGAACTCTTGAAATCAGACTAGTGCAACTGAGGAATTAAATTTTACATTTTATTTCAATTCATATGTGGCTTTTAAACACCAAATTTGATAGCATAATTATAGGTAATTCAAATTCTACTATTTGGAGAAAGATCTATTTTATTTGCATTTCATAGTATAAAAATTGCCCTCATTTCACATTAACTACTTGTTCAGAAACCCAACGTTATAGAAAATATGTATCCAAGGAGCACAAAAATCTGGAGATCCTAATGCTATAGTTAGTATGAACATTCAAAAAATTTCCTCCAAGTGGAGAAACACCCTCATTAGAATTATGGAGTTACATTACAACCTGATGAAGTTTCAATGCTTCCTCATTTCCTGTAACATAAAATTTAGGATTCTGAATATTGGAAGACAAATATTTCCCAATGTTTCTGGAGTCATCATGGGATATGAAAATGTTCAAAGAAAAGCTTTCACATGATAAATGAATCATCAACTGTTGTTCATTTTAGAAAATGTATCCAATGAGTAGTGATCCAGGTTTTTTCTGTCTGCTCACGTTCTTTTCCTTTCTTTTCTTTACTCAATTTATTTTTCTATTTTTCGTTAACATTCTCTCCAAAATTTGTTAATTTTGCAATTATGTTTCTGCAAATATTTGGTTAGACGTTGAAAACAAAACGCACCATTCTGCACAAATTAATGTGCACTGAATGTTGCAGCTTTCATTATTGCAATTTCCTAACTGATAATACTCAATTTATACCTTGTCAAACAGAAGGAGTTTCGGGCTTTTATTTTTAACTATAGGTAGCATTCTAAATTCCAGAAGCTTTGAATGTGATGATAGAGACCAGGATATACCTGAACATGAAACTATCAGATATCAGAGAATAATTAGTTTCTGAGTTAGCATAGGAATGGAGAGTAGGCAAGACATCCCAAGAATCCTCAAGAACACAGAGTCCAAAAAAGAAAACCTCTCTTGACTGTGAAGAGAGGTTCTGATATGTCATTAGTTAGTGGGAGTCTCTACCAATTTTAATATGAAATCTTGAGGAAATCACGAAGATCCTCTAAATTGAAATTAGGCCCCAAATTGGGCATGACTATCCATTAGTCCAAAACAGAATGAAATTGGAAAAGCAGAATAAACTATGAAATCTCCACCTTATCCACTATTTACTAAAATATAAGATCTTTTCATGGTTGAAGTTAAAATCTATTTGATATTGATATCTGGTAATAAAGGCTGTGGAAATCACACTCAAGTTGTTCATCATTATTTTAACCAATATTTCAGGAACATGATCAAGACAAATTAAGAGCAGATCGTAGACGACCGTTATGGATGTACCGTTCTTTAATGACAATTTCCGAAGGACCATCTGCTTATTTAGCTGCCAGGAGGCAGCCTCCATCTAAATCAGCTCAACGCCCCAAGAAAGGTGCTGAAGCAGCAGGTGTAAAGCAGCCCTTATCTCCACCAACTGATAAGAAAGATAGAAAAGACAAGAAGGCGGAAAAGAAGCCGAAATCAGACTCAGAAACAGAACCAGCAGCTTTACCGGAGGTGGAAAACAAAGATTCAAAGAAAGGCAACGATATAGAAAGAGGAACTAAAGGCAAAAAAGACACTGGAAAAACGGATGGCAAAAAAGATAAACGTTCAAAGAAGGGCGAAGAATCAGCTACAGAATCTGAGGATGAGAAAAAAGGTGCAGAGAACCATAAGGATAAGAAAGAAGACAAAAAGAAATCCAGTCAGAAAGGTGGTGAATCGAAGAACAAGAAAGATGCAAAGGGGAAGGGGAGTAAAAGCGATAAGAAAGATGAAAGGAAGCCCAGTAAGACAGATAGCAAGTCAAAGGATTCCAAAACAGATACTGACACAGAATCTGCTGATGCAAAGAAGGATGCAAAGAATGCAAAGAAGGGCGCAAAGAAGGATGCAAAGAAGGGCAAGTAGGCCTTGGATAATAATTCAAAAGCATATTTGGTAAAACAATTTTAATAGTCTGAAACTGAATCTATGAGTGTAAATGGGAGTTCAAAGAATGAACTAAACAATTTTTTTAAAATGAGGCAAGGAAGAATACAAAGAAAGACTCAGAAGCTTCGTTAAAAATGTAAGAAATGTTATAAAAAGTTCAGACACAACTCATTGAAGGACTTGGAAGATATTTGTGCTAAATTTGGAGATATAAAGGATTCAGTGAAAGATCCCTAGAAAGATTCAAAGAAGAATATTCAAATAAGGACATAGAAGTTAATCATGCTGAATCTGTTGATATTAAAAAAAAAAATCAACAAAGACTTCAAAAAAATCCAAGGAGGGGTAGGTTGAATCCATAGATTCAAACAGTCTCAAGTTGCATCCACGGTTTTAAATAAAGAACCATACAAGTCATGAGAGGAAGATAAACAAATTTCAGAAAGTCTACTTTCAAATAAATAAGAGTACAACTTAAAGGTAGCATTCCTCAAAAAGAAAAAAAAGGAAAACATTATTCCTTCCTTGTGAACTTATACCACCATCTCTGAAGTTTAAACAGCCACAACTAGGTGGATGGATGTTGAATGTTCCACTTCCAAGCTCAGATAAACACAATTGGTAAGTTAGTTTTGTTTTCTTCTAAGCCAAGTAGGAATAAACAATAATGGAATCAATATAAAGGTTTGAATTGACATGTACCATTCTTATGAAATCTCTGTAATCTGCTGACTAGATTTTTACTAGAATTTTATCAACTTTGGGTTTTCTCATTATAAGAAATAGTTGAAGAATTTAGTCGAAATTCAACGTGAATGAAGATTCAGAAAGTGTCTGTGAAAAGGGTAAGGGAAGAACAGTTATTTATTGTGAGGTAGAAGAGACTGACATGATATATGATAACTTTAACAATTACTTATTGAGAGGTTTTTTTCTTTAAAAGAAAATAGTGGACAACTTCTCTCCATTTAAGGAAGGATGAAAATCTAAATTGTCCAAATTACCAATTAAATGAAGCATATTAAACAGATTCCTGATAAATTGCTAAATGTGTATACAAAATCGAATTAACCAGAATTCAACAGAATCTATGAGTGAAAATATCTATGTGATATTATTTAGATGTGAGCACAATTAACTTTATATCTTTATAACTATATTAAACATTTTGTGATCCATAACTCCTATTAACGCAAAGAAAAATAAAAAACAACACAAAGCAAAGTGCAAAACCCTTGGACTTCCTAATTGCAATTAAATCTTTTCTGATTTAAAATATTCCCTCTCAGATAAACTCAACATTGTTGCAAAACTTGCTAAGTGATTTTCTCTCCCCTTTATCCTTCCCATATAAACTCTTGGATGCAAGATGAAACTTCTCCTTGATACTAAAGGAAGGGACTCCTATTTCACATGCTCTCGAGAGCTAGCTTTCTATAAACAGTGAGGTATAATTGTTTCCCCTGCTCTTTAAACGTTGGGCCCTGTCCCCCTACATCAACTACTCAAGGCTCAATGGCTATTGTAACTCATGGTCTTCCCGGCAGCCCTAACTTGCTGATTTGGATCAGCTGTAACGACAGAGTCAAATCCTGCCCCGCTGTTCTCTTCTCTCACTTCCAGGAAATTCCTCATTCTCCTTCTGCTTTTAGTAAAATTCTATAGTCTGATGTTCAAACTTTCTGGAAATGTCAGCATCTCTGAGAATTTGAGGAATCATTTTAAATCTCCCTTTTCTTCTGAAAAGACAAAGCTCTTAAGATTATTTTCTAACATGCTATTCAAAAGTCAAGTTTTAGATTCAAATTTAGTGTATAATGAAAGGACAATTGAGCTTCTGCCTTTACTATTCTATTGATATGCATCAAGGTCACCAGGAACCTTCACGCAGCCAAATTCAAGAGCAGTGTCTTTTATTTAAACCTCTCTTCTCTTTTCTGTCGGTATATTTCTCTGAGTTATTCCATCCATTCACATGACTTTATATACCTTTCTTATTCTGTTGAATCCTACATTTTAAACCCAGTACTGACTTCTCCACTCAGCTCCAAATTCATATATCCAAATATCAAACTAAAGCATCTACTTGACTCTCTTCCAGACATCTCCAAATTAACATGCCCAAAGATAACTCTTAATATCACCCCCCCCGAAACTTGTTTTTCCCCCTGGTTTTCACTAACTCAGTAAATGATATTGACGTCTAACCTCTGACTCAATCCAAAATTGATTGGTCATTCATATTCCTTTTTCTTCACCCTGCTCATCTATTAGTAAGTCCTGCCTACCTCCAAAATATTTGAACTGGTCTGCTTTGCTCTATTTCTACCACTTCCACACCAGAAGTCCAATCAGCCATGATGTCTCACGTGGAAACCCCAAAAGCCTCCTAAATGCAAGTGAAGACCCCTACTTCTCCACCACATCCCCTCATATCCCATTCTCAGCACAGAAATCATCATGCTCCTCATTATTCTAAACCTTCTAGTGTATCAATGTCACATTTAGCATAAACTTTTCTTTTGCTCTGGTTTATAAGGCCTTTAATCATTTGGCTGCTGACCACTTCTCTGCCCTCATTTGGTACCAAAATTGTCTACCATGCTCTTGTCACACTGGATTTCTCTCTATATTTAATTACACAGATCATTATGGTTTCAAGGCTTCCCACTTGTTCCCTCTGCCTACAACAAAATTCTCCTAGAACTTTACATTGCTGACTCCTTCAAATTATTCATTCTCAGCTTAAATTTTACCTATCCAGACATTTTTAATATGTTTCATTTTTTAGAGAAGTTTTAGATTCACAAAAAAAATTTGTCACAAGGTACAAAGATTTCCCATATACCCCTGCACCTGCACATGCATAGCTTCCCCTACTATCAACATCCCTCACCAGGGTAGTACATTTATTACAAGTGATGAACCTACATTGACTAACATTATCACCTAAAGCCCATAGTTTACATCAGGGTTCACTCTTGATGGTGTACATTCTATGTGTTTTTAAAAATGAATAATGACATATATCCACCATAATGGTATCATACAGAGTAATCTCACTGTCCTAAAAATCCTCTGTACTCTGCTGATTCATCCCACCCTTTCCTGTTACCACTGCATCCACTGGATTTTTACTGTCTCCAGAGTTTTTCCTTTTCAAGACTGTCATATAGTTGGAATCATAGGACATGTATCCTTTTCAGAAGGGCTCCTTTCATTTAGTAATATGTGCTTGAGCTTCTTCCATGTCTTTTCATGGCTTGATAGTTCATTTCTTTTTAGTGCTGAATAATATTCCATTGTCTATATGTACCACAGTTTATTTATCCATTCACCTACTAAAAGACATCTTGGTTGATTCTATATTTTTGCAGTTATGAATAAAGCTGCTATAAACATCCATGTGCAGGTTTTGGCATGGACATAAGTTTTCCATTACTTTGGGTAAATATGCTAGAGCGCAATTGCTGGATTGTATGATAAGAATATATTTAGTTTTGTAACAATACTGTATTGTATACTTACAAATTCACTAAGAGGGTAGATCTTATGTTAAGTGTTCTTATCACACAAAACATGATAATATAAAAAGAGAGTGGGATGAAACTTTTGGAGGTTATGTATATGTTTATGGCATAGATTGTGGTGATGGTTTCACAGGTGTATACTTATCTCCATACTCATCAAGTCATCAAGTTGTATACATTAAATATGTACAGCATTTTGTATGTCAAAAAATGAAAGATATATATATATATATACACATATATAATATATATCCATACACACACACACATACATACACACATACGTACAAAAGAAAGCTCCAAATTTTCTCTTATACTGGCTGTACCACTTTACATTCCCAAAAGCAGTGAATGAGAGTTCCTATTGACCTACATCTTCCCCAGCATTTGGTGTTACATTTTGGATTTTGGCCATTCTAATAGGTGCACAGTTGTATCTCATTGTTGTTTTGGTTTGCATCTTCCTGATAACATATAATGTGAAGCATCTTTTCATATGCTTATTTGCCATTTGTATATCTTCTTTGGTGAGGTGTCTGTTAAGACCTTCAGCTTATTTTTACATCAGATCTTTCTTTACTTATTGTTGAGTTTTAAGAATTCTTTGTATATTTTGGATAATAGTCCTTTATCAGATATGTCACTTACAAATATATTCTCCCAGTCTGTGGCCTGTCTTTTTATTTTCTAGATTGTGTCCTTAACAGAGCAGATTTTTTTTGTAATTCTAATGAAGTCTAGCTTATCAGTTCTTTCATCAATTGTCCTTTTGTGTCTAATAAGTCATCACCAAACCCAACTTCCTCTAGATTTTCTCCTATGTTATCTTACAGGAATTTGATCGTTTTAATTTTTCATTTAAATCTGTGGTCCATGTTGTTCCAGACATGTTTCACTGTCCAACCTCTCATTGTTCACTTCCCTATTATCCAGATACTTCTATCCTCTAACATACTTTATTTTTCTATGTAAGGTGTACAACTGTCTGTTTGTCTATGTTTATCTATTTTCTAATGTAATATATCTATCATATACCTATCTATCTAATCTAAATCACATATTGCATATTGCCTGTCTCCCTCTATAAAATAAACCTCCGCTAGGGGAGGAAATTATGTGACTTATTTACAGTTGCATCTTCAGTGCGAAGAACTATCTCAAACATGTATATACACTCATTAATCATATGTGAGGTAAAGGAACAAATACAATTTGGAGTACCTAGTGGAAATAATGACTGACTTGGGGTGGGCCTCTCCAAAATCCCAAACCAAAATATACCAGTCTTAGCAAAGTCAAACTGAATAATTATCAGTGTCCTTTTGGAAAGGGAAAAGTTCCAAAGAAGGTTGTTTTGATAGTTTGTGGCCATTTGGAAAGCAGGGTACAATATACTCTTATTCTGATGTGATGACATATGGAAAATGTATAAACTATGCTGTAATTCTAAAGTTGTATCTATACATGCTAATAAAACATTTTTTTCTCCCTGACCAATTTTATTTCTGAATTTGTTATCTATCTATTGCATATAACGATGACTACTGAATGCTGCAAGATTCCTAATTATGGAACAAGGATTTATTTATGTTCTTTATTAACGTGAGAGCATGGATTTCTACATGTTATGTTGTTCTGTTGTGTTTAGAAACGTTATTGTGGCTTTTTCAAATTTTTATCATTTTATAATTTTTACTTTTATAGTACTGTTGATGTAAAATAACAAATAACCATTCTAGAGGTAAGAGAAATAAGATGTTTTGCTTGAGCCAGAGTGAGGATTATAACCTGGGAAGGACTCTTCCAGAAAGGAATAACGCATTCTGGAGAAGCATGGTTTTCAGTACAGTCTTATATCTTTTTAGAACAAAGGACATACGTTAAACACACCCAGAATATATTTTCATCAAAGTTTCAAGAGGCGTTTAGTTGCAAATTAGCAGGTCAACATGACCCTGATGTCAGGGAAGGGACTAATACAGGCTTTACCAATAGGGTGTAGGAGGGGAAGTATGCATTCTTATCTTAAGAGAGAGCATTCCTTACTTTAATGGTTAAAGTAGATGTACAACGTATGTTTGATAGACCATAAGTCAAGCTTCCTTAGTTCAAGCTGAATCAATTTTGAGCTCCAATACTTTCCCCGTATACCTCAATACGTGAAAATCTCTTGTCACTACTTGTGCTTACAATAGCATTTGAAAAAAGAATACAGAAATAGACAAAGAATAGACCAAATTCCTCTTTTTCTCCACTCCCACCCGCAACTGGTAATTCATATATCTTTTTAAAAAATAACTTTCCAATTGTTTGTCAATTTATTTGAATTGCTTGTCATATTATTGAATTGTAGAAAGTTCTTTATTGAAGAGATGCTATTTGCTTTCTTTTGAAGAGAGAGAAAAGGAGAGAGGGCAAAATTGTTTATTGAACAAAAAGTAAGATATGCATTTTTCTTTCTCTAAGTTAAAATTCCTTCATCTCTAGAATGTGGTATTGAACTAGGTGATATAAAATTGAAGCTGGTGGGCCTACAGTGAAAGAAGGGTGAAGAATACAAAAATAGGTATCCTCTTTAACTTCACTGCCTTAAGATACTCTCAAACTGTTCCCTTTTCTGCCCAGAAACGAGAATTATTCTTTTCACATTTGAAAGGAGATAAAGCTCACAGAGTACTGCCCACAAGATTCTAATTCTGCAGTTTCTATTTAACTCATAAGGATGTGGCCCAATCTCATTTCACAAGGTTCCTCTCAATGTAACTATATTCCATCTCAAATGGTTAGCTCAACTTGGGAGTTATGTTATCTACTTTCATACTCTTCCTATTTATAGACTGGAATAAATAAGTAAAAAAATATATTTCTCACTACATAAGAGAAATTATTTTATTCCCTCCAAAATCCAGGGGAAAAAGTACAGGTGTAGCTTTTTGAGTCTTTATGCGCAGTTCTGATTTCTGATCTAAGGTACTAAATTCTTCTGTAAGGCCTACTAGGATCAGCTAAAAATGACTTTACTCATAACTTTAGATCCTAACCTATGGCAGAGAATTTTAGCATTTTTCCAAAGCTGTATTTTAGGACCCAAATGTGGATTTTGAGTTCTGACTGTTGGAAATATATGGAAATGATTAAAGTAAAAAGTTTAAAATTGCAACTCAAATGCAGAGATCATTAGTTAAGTATAGATTGTTTCTCTGAACTTTTTTTGCCTGATTTCCTTCATAGTAAAGCCAAAAGAGAGGTGAAACAAGATACGAGATAAATTCAACGGCAGAGATCCATGTATGGGACAAAAACCTACACAATAATCCTGCCATATGTTTCAATACTCAATTTAGACTTTTCATCACAAAATTTGTATGTGGAAGATATTTTTCCTCTTTTACTGATTAATTTTGCCTTGTGTAAACTTAGAGCAGTAAAAAGGAAATACAGATGTTAAAGAATTGCTACTCTTGTAGGCTTGTTGATCAGTGAATATATGACTCAATCACTACAAAGACTTCAAGTGATAAAGGTTTTCAGATGTGACTAAAGTCACAGAACAAATGTAATAAAACAAAAACAAATCTTGTCTTTAGAAATGAACGTGTACTGAAAGAAATATGTAAGACCTCTGGACTCCTTAGGTGGAAAATTAAAGTGATCCAATAGATCATTATTTAGTCCTATCTAATATAAAATTCTATAATACTCCATAATATGACTCATCATCAGCAATGGTATGGGTATTTGCAAGGTGTTTTTGATTTGACTTCTTTTTTCTCTCTGTATGTGTGTGTGTCTATGCAATATTGTCAATATCACAGAGCAAGAAAGAAAAAATGTTAAAAGTGTGTGTCATGAAAAATTAAATAACTGATTGACTTGAATACTGTGTAAGAACTCTGTTTTATGTAAAACAGAGCAAACATCATATTATGCCCAACAAAATATAGACACCGATTTTCTGAAACTATGCAAACCATTAGATATTACCAATTTTATGTCTTACATTTAAGTCTTTAATCCGTTCTAAGTTAATTTTTTATGTATAATGTAAGTAAGATAAGGGTCCAGTTTCATTCTTTTGTGCGTGAATATTCAGTCCTTCTAACAACATTTGTTGAAGAGATGATCTTTTCTCCATTGTATATTTTTGGCACCCTTGTCAAAGCTCAGTTGGTGTGGATTTATTTCTGGGCCTTCTATTCTGTTCTACCTGTCAATATGTCTGTTTTTATGCAAGTATCATACCGTTTTAATTACTGTAGCTTTCTGATATATTTTGAAATCAAAACATTGATTCTTCTAGATTTTTTCTTCTTTCTCACAATGGTTTTGGCTATTTGGGGTCTTTTATGATTACATATGAATAGTAGGATTGTTCTTCCTATTTTTGTAAGAAGTGTCATTGGGATGCTGGCCTGGTGGCGTAGCAGTTAAGTTCACATACTCTGCTACAGTGGCCTGGGGTTCGCTGGCTTGGATCCTGGGTGTGGACCTATGCACTGCTTATCAAGCCATGCTGTGGCAGGCATCCCACACATAAAGTAGAGGAAGATGGGCATGGATGTTAGCTCAGGGCCAATCTTCCTCAAAAAAGAAAAAGTCATTGGGATTTTCATAGAGATTGAATTGAATCTGTAGATTGCATTGGGTAAAATAATCAGTTTAACAATATTAAGTCTTCCAATTCATGAACATGAGATGCTTTCCATTTTTTTGTGTTTAATTTCTTTCATTAATGTTTTATAGTTTTCACTGTACATGTCTTTCACGTCCGTAGTTAAGTTTATTCCTAAATATATTATTCTTTTTGATACTATTGTAAATAGGACTGTTTTCTTAATTTGCTTTCCATATAATTTGTTGTCATGGAAACAACTGATTTTTCTGTTGATTTTGTATCTTACCAAATTTCTCAATTTATTTATTAATTCTAATAGGATTTTGTGGAGTCTTCCAGGTTTTCTACATACCAGATCACGTGATCTGCAAGCAGAGATAATTTTACTTATTCCTTTATGATTTGGAAGCTTTCATTTTTTTTCTTGCCTAATTTCTCTAACTGGGACTTCTAGCACAATGTTGAATAGAAGTGGCAAAAGTAAGCATCCTTGCCTTGTTCCAGATCTTAGAGGAAAAGATTTATATTTTCAGGTTGAGTATGATGTTGGCTGCGGGATTTTCATATATGGCCTTTATTATGTTGAGGAAAATTCCTTCTATATCTAGTTTTCCAAGAGTTTTTAGCAGGAAAGGATGTTGAATTTTGTCAAATTCTCTTTCTACATCTATTGAAATGATCATGTGATTTTTGTGATTTATTCTGATAGTGTTGTGTATCATGTGAATTGTCTTGTGTACGTTGAAACATCCTTGCATCCAGAGATAAATTCCACTTGATCATGGTGTATGATCCTTTTAATGTGCTGTTTAATTTGGTTTGACAATATTTTGTTGAGGAATTTTGCATCTATGTTCATCAGAGAAATTGGTCTGTAGATTTATTTTCTTGTGTCTTTATCTGGCTTTGGTATCAAAGTAATTTTGGCCTTATAAAATGAGTTTGCAATATTTCATCTTCTTCTATTTATTGGAAGAGTTTGAGAAGGATTGGTGTTAATTCTTCTTTAAAAGTTTGATATGATTCACCAGAGAAGACATCTGGTCCTGGGTGTTTATTTGTTGGGAAGTTTTTGATTACTGATTCAATCTCTTTACCTAGTATTGATCTGTTCAGATTTTCTGTACCTTCATGATTCAGTCTCACTAGGCTGTCTATTTCTAGGAATTTCTCCACTCTTCTAAGTTATGCAGTATGTTGGTTCATATTCCAACAGCATTTGCTCACTTTGTGTATTTGTGTCACATTTTTGGAATTCTTATAATATTTCAAACTTTTTCATTATTATATTTTTTATGGTGGTCTGTGATCAGTGATCTTTGAGGTTACTATTGTAATTGTTTTGGGACATCACGAACCACATTCATATACAACAAACTTTATTGATAAGTGTTGTCTGTGTTCCTACTGCTCCATTGACCAGCCATTCCCCCATTTCACCCACTTTTCCTCAGGCCTCCCTATTCCCTGAGACATAACAATGTTGAAATTAGGCCAAGTAATAAACCTACAATGGCCTCTAAGTACCCAAGTGAAAGGAAGAGTTGCATATCTCTCACTTTAAATCAAAAGTTAGAAATAATTAAGCTTAGTGAAGAAGCCATGTCCATAGCCAAGATAGGCCAAGAGGTAAGCCTCTTGCTTCAGCCAAGTTGTGAATGCAAAGGAAAAATTCTTTAAGGAAATTAAAAGTGCTACTCCAGTGAACACAGGAATGACAAAAAAGAGAAACAATCTTATTGCTAATGTGGAGAAAATTTTAGCGGTCTGGAGAGAAGACCAAACCAGCCACAACATTCCCTTAAAACAAAGCCTAATCCAGAGCAAAGCCCTAACTCTCTTCAATTCTATGAAGGCTGACAGAGGAGAGGAGGCTGCAGAGGAAAATATTGAAACTAGCAGAGGTTGATCCATGAGGTTTAAAGAAAGAAGCCAGCTCCATAACATAAAGTGCAAGGTGAAGCACCAACTGCTGATCTAGAAGCTGTAGTAAGTTATCCAGAAGATCTAGCTAAGGTAATTAATGATGGTGACTATAGTAAAAAGTGAATTTTCTATGTAGATGAAAAATCCTTATATTGGAAGAAGACGCCATCTAATACTTTCATAGCTAGAGAGGAGAAGTCAATGCCTGGCTCCAAAGCTTCAAAAGACAGGCTGACTCTCTTGTTAGGGGATAATGCAACTTTTAAGTTAAAGCCAGTGCTCATTTACCATTCCAAAAATCCTAGGACCCTTAAGAATTATGCTAAACTATACTCTGGCTGTGCTCTATAAATAGAACAACAAAGGTTGGAAGACAGGGCATTTGTTACAACATGGTTTACTGAATATTTTAAGCCTACTTGAGACCTACTGCTCAGAAAACAGATTCCTTTACAAATATTACTGCTGATTTACAATACATCTGGTCAACCAAGTGCTCAGATGGAGATGGGCAATGAGATTAATGTTGTTTTCATGACCACTAACAGAACATCATTCTGGAGCCCATGGGTTAAGGAGTAACATCTACTTTTAAGTATTATCATTTAAGAAATACATTTTGTAAGGCTATAGCTGCCATAGATAGTGATTCCTCTGATGGATCTGGGCAAAGTAAATTGAAAACCTTCTGAAAAGGAGTCACCATTCAGTTGTTGCTTTTCAGAACATTTGTGATTTATAGGAAGAGGTCAAAATATCAACATTAACAGGAGTTTTGGAAGAAGTTGATTCTAACCCTCATGGATGCCTTTGATGAGTTCAAGACTTCAGTGGAGGAAGTTAATGCAGATGTGGTGGAAATAGCAAGAGAACAAGAATTAGAAGTGAAGCCTGAAGAGGTGACTGAATTGCTGCAATCTCATGATAAAACTTTAAGAGATGAGAATTTGCTTCTTATGGATGAGCAAAGAAAGTGGAATCTACTCCTGGTGAAGATTGTTGAAATGACAATATAGGTTTAAATTATTACATAAACTTAGCTGATAAAGCAATGGCAGAGTTTGAGAGGATTGGCTTCACTTTTGAAAGACGTTCTACTGTGAGTAAAGTGCTACCAAATAGCATCACATGCTACATAGAAATAAATCACTAAAGAAGAGTTGACTGATGCGGCAAACTTCATTGTTGCACTATTTTAAGAAACTGCCACAGATACCCCAACCCTCAGCAATCACCACCCTAATCAGTCACAGGCATCATCGTTGAGGCAAGACCCTCCACCAACAAAAGATTATGACTTGCTGAAGGTTCAGATGATGTTGGCATTCTTTTTTAGCAATAAAGTATTTTTTAATTAAGATACATACATTCTTATTTTAGACATAATTCTATTGCATGCTTAATAAACAACAATATAGTGTAAATATAGCTTTTGTGTGCACTGAAAAACCAAAAAACTCGTGTGATTCATTTTATTACAATATTTTCTTTATCATGGTAGTCTGGAACCAAACCAGCAATATTTCTGAAGTATGTCTACAATTGTTCATAACAGTCCCTTATGAACCTTTTTATTTCTGAAGCATCCCTTATAACGTCTTCTCTTTCATTTCTGATCTCATTTGTCTTCTCTCTTGTTTTCTTACTATAGTCAAAAGTTTCAAGTCTGTTTATCTTTGCAAAAACCAGCTAACTTGATTTTTCTTCATCATATTTTATCATTATTTCTGCTGTAATATTATTATTTCTACCTTCTGCTAACTTTGGGCTTAGTTTGTTGTTCTTTTGCTAGTTCATTGATGTGTGAAGTTAGGTTGTTTAAGATCTTTCTTCTTTTTTTAATGTAGGTGTTTACTGCTACAGATGTTGCTGTCAGTGCTGCTTTTGCTACATCCCATATATTGGGTATGTTGTCTTTTTGTTTTCATTTGTCTTGAGATATTTTGTAATTTCCCTTTTGAGTTCTTCATTGACCCACTTGCTGTTCAGGTATGTGTTATTGAATTTCCACACATTTGTGAATAAACCTATGCATATACAATCCATCACTCTTTGACAAAGATGCCAAGAATACACGATGAGGAAATGATAGTCTCCAATAAATGGTGTCAAGAAAACTGGCTATCCACATGCAAAAGAATGAAATTAGACCCATATCATACACCATACACAAGCATTAGCTCAAAATGGCTTAAAGACCTAAAGATAAGACCTGAAAGTGTGACGCTCCTAAGAAAAAAACATAGGCAAAACTTTATGACATTGGTCTTGGCAACGATTTCTTGAATGTGGTAGTAAGACAAATCAACAAAAGTAAAAATTAGACAAAGGGACTGCATCAAACTTAAAATCTTCTGCACAGCAAAGCAAACAATCAACAGAGTAAGGAGGCAACTTATGGAATGGAAGAAAATATTTACGAATGATATAACTTATAAGGAGTTAATATTAAAAATATAAGGAACTCCTACAACTCAGTAGCAAAAAATCAAATAGCTCATTTAAGAAATGGCCCAAGGACTTGAAAAGATTTCTCCTAAGAAAATATACAACAGCCAGCAGGCATATGAAAACATCCTCAACATCCCTAATCATCAGGGAAATTCAATCAAATATTTAACTAAATATCACCTCACACCTGTTAAGATGGCTATTATCAGAAAAACAAAAGATAATAAGTGTTGGTGAAGATGTGGAGGCATGGAACCCTTGTACACTGTTGATTGGAATGTAAAATGGTGTCACTACTATGTAAAATGCTATGGAAGTTCCTCAAAAAATTAAAAATAGAACTACCATATGATCCAGCCACCCCACTCTTAGGTATATAGCCAAAAGAATTGAAAACAGATCTCAAAGAGATATCTGCACTCCCATGTTCATTGTAGAATTATTCACAATAGCCGAAATGTAGAAACAACCTAAATGTCTATCGATAAATGGATGGACAGGGAAATGTGATATATACATACAATGGAATTCTATTTCTTCTTTAAAAAGAAGGAAATCCTGTGATATCTGATGACGTGGTTGAACCTGGAGGACATTAAGTGTCTGTCACAGGATGACAAATACCACGTGATTCCACTTATACAAAACATCTACAATAGTCAGACTCGAAAAACACAGTAGAATAGTGGTTGCCAGCAGATGGAGGGAGAGAGAAATGAGGGGTTGCTGTTCAACAGCTAAGTTTCAGGTATTTAACTTTCATTAAACAGATGGATAAGTTCTAGAGATCTGCACTACATCATATGTATATGGTTAACAATACTGTATTGTGTACCTAAAAAGTTCTCAAGAGGGTAGATCTCACGTTAAACGTTTTTACCACAAAATAAGAAGAAAAACTTAATGGATTATATAGCTAACCTTGGAAGTGGTGACCCCTCCACTACAGAATCTGTCATTCGTACCTTTTTTTGGAAAAGTACTTTTCCTGGTTTCTCAACTTTTGCCCATTCCCTATGATATTCTTTTTAGATCAAATTTTCTCGAGTCTTGGATTTTCTAAATTCTACAAATATTTTGACAGATGAAATCTGAGGAATTATCTCCAATACCTGCTAGTGAGGAGACTTAGGTCAATAAATATTTAGTGATATATCAAGTTTTCATAGTCTCTCAGTGACAAAATTTGGATGAGAATTCTGGTCTTCAAACTCTCATTCCACTGTTTCTGCTTTTGCCTACTAAGCAAAAGTTTGATCATTGAATGTATGGCCCTATTCTCCCTTCTTATCCGAATATCTCTAATTTAAGTTTTGCTCTGTAGCTTTATTTAAACAAAGATAAACTGAATCAGTATTTTCAGGCTTTATTGAAGATAGGGAAATAAATGTTCTAATCCAAACCATAGAAATTTCGCATATTTTAATTCTACTCTAGAAAAAATATATTTGATATGCAAAATATAAAATTTCCTTGGTAATGATCAATATATTTTGTTTCATCATTATTATGAGTTAAATAGCTGATAAAATTCCCTTAATATTTTTTCTTCACATAGAACTCATTTTTAGTCCTGACTATATAAATTCTCATTCATATCCTTAAAGATAGTGTTAGTATTTCTTCAAATAGAATTCAAATAAAATGTATAAATGTAAATGAAAATTTAAATAAAATTTAAATTATAATAAATTAATGTTCAAATGTCAAAGGAAATAAGATTTTCTTGCAACAAATTTGGATAAGTGATACATTATCATGTTACTTTCAATAAAAATTTCTAATTTTAAGATAAAATGTTTTGTGTTAATAAGTTTGATAATTTATGATTATTTGCTACTACAAGAAGTAAAAACTAAGTTCTGTTTTCTGCAACTTTCCTGACAATTGAAATTATCATAAAATAAAAAGTGTAAAATAAGTTCCTATAAACTATTAAATGTTTTGACTTAGGCATCATCACCTTTAAAATGTTACATTCTTTGCAGTTGAAAAAAATCTTGACAAAATATGTTATGATAAAATTTAAGAATTTCTCCATTAAAGATTTTCTTTTTATCATATTGATTAAATTATAAATCTAATATCCAAATATTTAGCCAATTTCTTAAAATAATTTCTACTCCTTTCCTTATTGTCAAACAATTATGTTCACAATACCTATTTTAGACAATTAAAAATCTTCAATAATCATACTGTCATGAATAAAAGCATTAAAAATTTTCTTGTATTGACAATTTACCTATTTCTATGAATAAATATGTATTTTTTAAAAGGTAAATGTGTGAGCATAAGAATATGTATATGTAATTATAGGTCCTGATTTTAGCAGAGTAGTGTATCCTGAATTTTGAAATATATCTGTTATTGGATAATTTCAATTTGCCTGAATATTCCAAAATTTCTGAATTGATTTTTGTTGTGGGAGAATTTAATTGATTTAAAATTATTGTTATTACACCTTAATGAAGAAACCTTATATAATTTGTTATAGATCTTATATAATTGTTCTTACAAATACTCCTAGAAGTGGAATAATCAATTATTTGAACATCTTAAGGTCTTCTGAGCCTTGCCTCACTTTTTTCTTCATTAATATTGTGCTAATCAGCATTATCAACAGTAGTTATGAAAGTATTTCTCTCATTCTGCTCCCACTCAGAGTTCATATTAATATTATACTTTTTGCCCTTGGAAGGTTGTCTCTGAGCTACCATCTGTACCAATCGTCCTCCGTTTTATGTGGGATGCCACCACAGTGTGGCTTGCTGAGTGGTGCTAGTTCCACACCCAGAATCCAAACCCATGAACGCTGGGCTGCAGAAGTGGGGTGCACAAACTCAATCACTATGCCACCGGGCCAGCCTCAATATTATACCTTTTAATGTTATCTTCTTTTTCTGTGAGATCAATAGCATGATGTCAGTTTTATATTATTATTTTTAAAAAGTTAATTTTAAATTTTTAAATTTGTAATTTATATAACTGTAACATATTTTGTCAAAGTGTAAAACTATTTTTGTTTCCTATGACATAGCATACTTAGTATTTATTTAATCATTTTGTTTTCTCTTGTCTCCAAACTGTCCATTTTAAAGAACATTCAGGTGCTTTTAGATTATATTTTTCACTTTTTATATAGCTGTTCTTAATACACTCCTTGATGGTTACAATGTTTTTAACAATATTCACAGAAGTTTTATAAATTTAACAGAAATAAGATTTCCTATAGTTTAGTTATTTAAGGAAGTGAGTTCTGAAGTTAGTCTGCCTAGGTTCGAATCCACTTAATTATATACCATTGTATAGACTTACATCTTTCTCGGTTGGCCTCATTGTGGCCGAGTGTGTAAAATGTGGATGATACTAGTAACTTAGGTGGTTCTCTCAGAACTAAAAAAAGAGTTAATGTATAGATCATAATGGGAACAGTGCCTAGCATATAATAAGTACTTCATAAACTTTTCAATTAAAGTAAATATAGGGTTTGCATATTCAAAGCATAGAGCTATGTGTTTTCCAAATGTTATATAATCTTCTTTACACCTCAATGGGTTGTTATTATTCCATTTTGTAAATTAGAAAATTAAAAGTTATACAAGTGAGGAAAATTTTGTTAGATTACATAGAAGGTGTGGAATTTTGGACCCTGATTCACATCTTTTTTCTTCTTACACTCATACTTTTTGTTCGAAAATTTATACATGTAACTTCATTGATCTCAATTGAAGACACTTTCATGCAAAGTTTTAAAAATAGCGTAACAGTGATATATTTGCTGAGCTTTGAATAACTGTTTTGTATTTTGTTTGCCTACTTTCATAAAAGACAACATAGATGGTTTTCAAAACCTTGGATCTCCACATTTCTTCCCTAGAACTTTCTGGATGTTATTTCAATATTTTTTAAATTATCGGAAGAGAATTAGGTTTTCTTTCTTTCTTTTTTCTTGTCTTCTCCCTTCTTTCCTGCCTTCATTTCTTATAGACATTAGACGTCTTCAAATATAGATAAGCTAAGAAACAAGACAGAACACCTGAAAAATATAACAATCATTCCTCAAAAAAACAAAACATTCCTTCAAACACATACATTTGTGCACAAGGAAATGAAGGAAATTCATTGGAATCAGAAAAACAAAATAATAATTAAAAATCATTGAAGTATGTAAGGGCGCTCTATGTATGAAGAATAGAGAACGGAAATCAGTATTGGTAGTTTAAGAATATGTGTTTAAGATCCACAATGGGTCAAGAGGTTACTAATCTTTGGGCAATTTTACATGGTAGATTCAATTAAGCCCCATTCCCACCAAATCCACATACGTGTGTCCACAAATTTGGAACCATCAAATTTTTGAACATGTGATTTAGGGGGTAACTATCTCTATTCAAATATGACAATAATGAGAAAATTTTCTTGGCATTCCCTGGGATCTTCCTGGGGAAAAAAATGAGGTAATAATCTTTACTGGATGTTAGAAACTATTTCAAAGCCACCAGCATTGAAACGTATGAATTTTCAATAAAAATATATACAGAAAGTTCAATGAAAGAAATTAGAGAACCCAAAAATGCAGGGAAATATATGTGGGAAATTAACATATGTTAAGGTTGGTAGTTAAGGTTGGTATTTAAGGTTGCGATGAGGAGATGGACTATTCACTACATTATTTGGGACAACAATAGACCAACTTAGAGAAAATATTTGATATCGACGTTAAAATTTATGCTAAAATAAAATCCAGATAAATCAAAAAGTTACATACAAATGATGAAAAACTTAAAACCTTAGAATAAATAATGGGGATGGTAACATTTTTATAACTGTGACATAAACTTTGTAAGGCACAAATCAAAATTTTAAGTAAATGATAAAAATTTTACTTGAAAAAATGAAAAGTGAAATCTATGAAGCTGAAATAAAAGCAATAAACTATGAAAATCTTGTCAATTTACAAAATCGACAAAATAATATAATTATATAAGTAGGTGAAAAGATAAATAAGAAAGGTGATAAATTAACTGATGAAGAAAAAATGCGAATGATGAGGATACAAATTGAATTTTACAGAAATTCAAATACATAATATTGTTAAACTTATTAAAATATGTTGAACCTAAATTTTTATAATAAAAATGTAAAATAAAACTATGAAGAGATGCCATTGTTTTACCTTTCTATTTTCAAAGATAAAGATGAAATTTAAGGGGCTGGCCCCGTGGCCGAGTGGTTGGGTTCGCGCGCTCCACTGCAGGCGGCCCAGTGTTTCCTTGGTTCGAACCCTGGGCGCGGACATGGCACTGCTCATTGGACCACGCTGAGGCAGCATCCCACATGCCACAACTAGAATGACACACAACGAAGAATATACAACTATGTACCGGGGGGATTTGGGAAGAAAAAGGAAAAAATAAAATCTTTAAAAAAAAAAAAGATGAAATTTAATTACTTCCAAATGAAAAGTTAACAATTGTTTGCAAGCCAGAACAACAAAAGCTGCTAGACAATGGAGATGTCATTTGTTTGAGGCCAATAGAGAAATGCTGCAGCAATGAGAACCGGAGGGTCTAAGACTCTGGTGAGGAAAGAGCCTCATAGTGGTGGATTAACATTTACAGATGCTTTTACTCTGGGGACATCTGACAGTCCTCGGCACTGATAGGGTGCTGAAAATCCTGCCTTGATGTCTCCAGAGAGCTGTTTCTTATGGACAGAGAAAGTAGCAAAACGTTGTTCTCTACTTGAGGCCCTCAAGAATTCAGATGATTCTCTTCAGGATATTTACTCCTGGATGTTGGAGATATGGAAAACTAAAGTACTAACTCAAAAGAATCCAAAAAGCAGAGTGGGACATTCAGTAGTATGACAAAGATGGAAAATCAAGATTCATAGGAGGTGGGACTCCCATAGATAATGCTCCAAGCTCTCCTCTGGAAACCTTATGCTCCCAGAGACAAGCTAGAGGCAGATTGCCTTTTACATGAGCTGGAATCTAGCATCAATTTAGCACTGTTCTTAGATTAAGTGAGATTAGCCACTATTCTGACTCCAGCAAGAGGAAGTGCTCAAACTCTCAGGAGAAAGATAACATCTTTAAGAGCTACGACTTTTTTTTTTACACAATAAACATCACTAAATCAAAATTTTTAAGGTATTACAAAATACCAAGGAAAGAAATCAGGCAATATAATATAAACATTTACAAGAAATTCATAAATTTCAGTTAACTGAAAGAATGTTAAAATAACTATGAAAAATATAGTGAAGAAAGATGGTGAAAATAGATAAAAATATTGAGGTTTTCAACAAAAGTTACAAGCTATGTAAACAAATCAAACTCAATTCTCAATTTGAAAATAAAACATTTGCAAATATCTCATTAGCTGTATTTGATAACATTAACATAGGAGAAGACAGAATTCATAAACTGGGGAGAAGATCAATAAAAAATATGTATGTTGATGCATTGGGATATAAGACAAGTGAAAGTACTCAAAAATGATGGAAAGTGGAAAACAAGAGCGTTAGAAAAATGTGGACTACTAGGGAAGGTTTTATAATACATGCAATTTGATTCCATGAAGGAGAGAAGAGTGGCCAGGATTTCATGTTTGATGTGGCTAAGAACCTTCTAAAACCAACATCAATCCACACATACAAAAGGCTCAGAAAAGGCAAAACAGGATAAATACAGAGCTCAAGAGTGAAAGTGATGAAATCTAAAGATAAAAAGAAAAGTCATATAAAGAGCCATGGGAGTGGGAGGTATATTGCTCTCAAAGAAAGCTACAGGTAAGAATGGTGGTTGATTTTTCAACAAAAACTATTGAAATCAGAGAAAAATCACATCTTTAAATAGATGAAACTAAAGAAAGTCAAAATTTCTATATCTAGTTCAAAAATAAATTTAAATGAAGGAAAAGAAACAGAAAATTCATTGCAGGAAATATGTCTCCCCCACAATAGCAAATATAGATATTCAGGCAAAAGAGTAATTATATTAGGTGGAAATATTTTATTATAAAATATAACAAAGAATAATGGAAAGACAAAATGTAGGTAAGTAAAACGTTTTAAGAAATGATTGAATAAATCAATGATATTAATGCTTTGTGGAGTTAAAACATGTAGATTTAAAGCAAAGGTTAAAAGTAACAAAGAAGATGGTGACTGGGTAAATATCACTATTGTGTTCTAAGATAAAGGTAATATATTCTGCAAAACGAACAAAAATGCAAACATCTACATGCTGCTTACAAAAAACACAGTAAAAAATAGAAAAAGAAAGTTGATATAGCTATATCACTCTCAAACAAAATGGACTTTAAGTAGCATTGATACAGATTAAGAGGAAAATTTCATAAAGGGTCACTCCACGAGGAAGATATGAGAAATCCAAATTTATATGATCCAAAACAGGTAGTATCACTATAAAAATAAATATGCAGACCAACAATTACAGTAGAGCACATCAATGGTCTGAATAGTTGATACAACAAACAGGACAAAAAAATTCCTACACATTTTGAAAATGTACAGAATACCTGAAAATATTTAAATACTCCTTAAAAAGATGCAAGTAGCACAACCACAGGCACTCACAACTCAAATAAACAACTATGTACTGGTGGGCTTTGGGGAGAAAAATGAGGAGGGGGAAAAAAAAGAAGATTGGCAACAGATGTTAGCTCAGGTGCCAATCTTGGGGAAAAAAAATGCATGCACATAATAATGACAGAATATATTTTATTTTTAGTAAAAATGGAAATTACAACCAAAATTGAAAATAAGTTAGATATAATGCAGCCCCAATCAATTTTAAAGATTTGAAATAATTCAGTATAAAGTGTATCACAATAGTGAAATTACACTAGATATTAGTAACCATAAGATAACTGGAAAATTGAAAAGTTATTTGCAATTAAAGAAAAACCCTTATAAGTAATCCATGGGTCAAAAAATAATTAAAATGAGAATTTGAATAAAATTTGAACTGGATAAAATTGAAGACATATTTCATAATGTATGAAACATTGCTAAAAATCTGATTAGAAGGACATAGATATGCTTAAAAATATATTAAAAAGAGAAGCTAAAAATCAGTGATCTATGCATCTACATAATGAAGCTAAAAAAGCACAGAAGGGGCCAGCCTGATGGTGTAGTGGTTAGGTTTGCATGCTCCATTTTGTTGGCCCAGGGTTTGTGAGTTCAGATCCTGGGAGCAGACCTACACGCCACTCATCAAGGCAGGCTGTGGAGGCACCCCGCATACAAAATAGAGGAAGATTGTCAAAGATGTTAGTTCACGAACAATCTTCCTCAAGCAAAAAAGAAAAAAGAACACGGAAAATCAAATCTCAAGAAAATACAAGGGAAGAAAATGTTAACAGCAGAAATTCTTAAAATTGTAAAACAGCAAAGATAAGTAGGTTTTTTTAAAAGAAAAATAAAATTTCACATCTCTTAGCAAAATTAATGAAGATAAAAGAGAAACATAATTTGCCAATATCTGGAATGAAAAGAAGTCACTGCAGACCCTACAGCCATGATAGTGATAACAAAAAATATAATGAGCAATCTTATGTCAATAATTATGACATTTAAACAAATGGATAAATTATTTGAACAACACACCTTAAGAAATTGAACAATTAATGTAAAATCTGAACACTATTAAATTAAATCATCTACTGAAAAAAAACCCCAAAACATCCCCCAAATTAAGCTCTAGACCAGGTAGAACTATTGGTGAATTATTCATACCATTAAAGGAAGGCATGTTCTTACTTTTGTACAAAATTTTTCAAAGAGGAAAGGATGCAATACTTTACATGTTTTGCACTTCATTTTATGAAATTAGCCTATCACAATACCGAAATCTTGACAAGAACTTATGAGAAATTTAAATATATATATATTTCAATATATGCAAATAAATGTGTGACATATCACATTCATAAATGAAAGATAAAAAATCATGTGATCATCTCAATAGATACAGAAAAAACAACTGCCAAAATTCAGCATACGCTCATGTTAAAAACTCAACAAATTGGGTATAGAAACAGTGTACTTAAACATAACAAAAACCACATATGACAAGCCTATAGCTAACACCATACCCTACGGCAAAAGGTGAAAGCTTTCCTCTAATATCAGGAACTAGACAAGAGTTTCTACTCTCACCATTCCCATTTGATATATACTAGAAGTACTGCCCAGATCAATCAGGTAAAAGATAAATAAATAAAAGAAATCCAAATCAGTAAGGATGAGGTAAAATTGTCTATATTTGTGGATAACATAATTTTATATTTAGAAAGTCCTAAAGACTCCATCAAAAGATTGTTAGATCAAATCAGGAAATTCAGTAAAGTTGCAGGACACAAAATCAACAAACAAAAATCAGTAACATTTCTATAGACTAACAATGAATTATCTGAAAAAGAAAGAGAATAATCTCATTTACAATAGCATCAAAAATAATAGAATAAATAGGAATAAATTTAACTAATGAGGTCAAAGATCTCCACAATGAAAATTATAAGATGTTAATAAAAGAAATAGAAGAAGTCACAAATAAATGGAAAGATATCCCATGTTCATAGATTGGAAGAATTAGTATCGCTGAAATGTCCATATTACCCAAAGCCATCCATAAACTCAATGCAATACTTATCAAGATTTCAATGGCCTTTTTTTACAGAAATAGAAAAAACTGCGGTAAAATTTGTATGGAATCTCAGAAGACCCTGAACAGTCAAAGCACTCCTGAGAAACAAGAAAAAGCTGGAGGTATGTAACCTCCAGATTTCAAACTATATTACAAAACTGGAGTAAGAAAACCGGTATGGTACTGCAACAAAAAATAGACACTTAGGCCAAAGGAACAGTTAAGAGACCAGAGACAAAACAATGCATATGTGGTCAACTAATACTTCACAAGAGAGCCAAGAATACTAAATGGGGGATATGAGAGGTTCTTCAATAAATGGTTTTGGGAAAACTGGATAATCACATGCAGAAATTAGACCCTATCTTATACCACTCACAAAAATTAACTTGAAATGGATTAAAGACTTAAACACAAGACCTGAAACCATAAACTCTAGAAAAGCAAACATAGGAAAAAAACCTCTTGACACTGGTCTTGGAAATGATTTTTTGGAGATGATGCCAAAAACACAACAAAAGAAAAATCAACATGTGAGACTACATCAAACTAAAAGTTTCTACACAGCAAAGGAAACCATCAACAAAATGTAAGGACAACATATGGAATGAGAGATAATATTTGAAAATCATATATCTGATAAGGGGTTAATATCCAAAACATATAAAGAACTCATACAACTCAATAATAAAAACGCAAACAATACTATTTAAAAATGGGCAGATGAGGGGCTGGCCCCAGGGCATGGTGATTTAGTTCAGGGCACTCCACTTTGGTGGTTCTAGTTCACAGGTGCAGATCCCAGACAGAGACATGCACCACTTGTTGGCCGTGCTGTGGCAGCAATCCACATGCAAAATGGAGGGAGCCTGGTAGAGATGTTACCTCAGGGTGAATCTTCCTCAGCAAAAATATAATAAATAAAAATAAAAATGGGCAGAAGAACTGAATAGACATTTCTCCAAAGGAGACACCTAAATGCCCAACAGGTACATGAAAAGGTGCTCAACATCACTCATCATCAGGGAAATACAAGACAAAATCAAAATGACCTATCACCTCATACCTGTTAAAATGGTCGTCATAAAGAAGACAAGAGATAACTCTTAGTGAGGATGTGCAGAAAAGGAAACACTTGTGCACTATTTTTGGGAATGTAAATTGGTTCAGCCACTATGGAAAACAGTATGGAGGTTCCTCAAAAAATTAAAATTACAGGGGCCAGCCCCATGGCCGAGTGGTTAAGTTCACATGCTCTGCTTTGGCAGCCTAGGGTTTCACTGGTTTGGATCCTGGGTGTGGACATGGCACCGTTCATCAAGCCATGCTGAGGCAGCGTCCCACAAGCCACAACTAGAAGGACCCACAACTAAAAATGTACAACTGTGTACCAGGGGACTTTGGGGAGAAAAAGGAAAAATACAAATCTTTAAAAAAAATTAAAATTACAACTAACGTGATCCAGCAATCCCACTCCTGGATATGTATCCAAAGGAAATGAAAACAGGATATTGAAAAGATAGCTGTATCCTCATGTTTGTTGCAGCATTAATCAAAATAGCCAAGACATGCAAACAACCTAAGTGTCCATCAATGGATGAATGGATAAAGAAGTTGTGAGATATACATATAATGGAATATTATTCAGCCATAAGAAAGAAGGAAATCCTGCCATGCTACATCATGGGTGGACTTTGAGGGCATTATGCTAAGTGAGGTAGGCCAGACAGAGAAAACCAAATACTGTGTGACACTGATTATATAGAATCTAAAAAAGCCAAACTCATAGAAACTGAGAGTAAAGTGGTGGTTACCAGCGGCTGGGTTTGGTGGGGAAATTGGAGAGATGCTGGTAAAAGAGCACAAACTTGGAGTTAGAAGTTCTTGAGATCTAATACACAGTATTGTGATGATAGTCAACAACACTGTATTATACACTTCAAAGTTGCAAAGAGATAGATCTTAAGTGTTCTTACCACAAAATGAAATGATGATTATGTGAGGTGATGGAGGTGTCAGCTAACACTACAGTGGTAATTTTATTATGGTGTATAAACGTATCAAATCAATATGTTGTACACCCTAAGCTTACATACTGTTATATGTCACATATCTCAATAAAAACCAACATAATTAAAGTTAAGGTCAATATATAAAAACTATACATGTAAGTATTGATATACCAACAATTGGCAAAGGAAGGAAAAAATTTTAAATGATATAGACCATTTCCAATAACATCAATACTATCAAAATACCTTGGAAGAAACACAATGATGTGCATAATCTCTGCCATGAACATCACAAAATAGTATTGAGAACATTTTAAAAGGCCTGTGTAAATGAAGAGATAGACTACACTTATAGATTTGATGTTTCAGTATTTTAAAGGTGTCCGTTCTATAAAAATATGTCTATAGATTCAATGCAATCTCAAAGTCCCAGGTAGTGTTTTGGGGAAGTGAAAATTATTGTCATGAATAAAACTTACATCCAGAAAGCAGAAAGGGATGATGATCACAAAGTGGTACTTGGGGCTCTGGGTGCTGACAAATGATGTTTTTCAAGTTGGCTCTTTTTCCTGTAACACCTTATTATGTTCATTTACATTTTATGCACTTTTATGCACATATGTTATATTTCAAAATAAAAGGAGATTACAAAGTTATAAAAGAGAAATACAAAATATGCTAGAAGGAATAGACTCAAATATATAAAAATAGCCTTCGTTTTTAACTTAACATTAAAATTTAAAGTCAGACATTTTCAGATTGCGTAAAAACAGAGCTTGCTTCTTAATAAGACATAAACTTAAAATTTAATTTTATAGAAAAGTTGAGATTAAATTGTAAAAAACTATATACCCATCAAAATCTAAATGATGGAATAGCTATATTAATATTAAACAAAATAGAGTTCAAGTAAAGGCAAAAGCTGTATTAGTTATAGAGACAGTCATAATATTTTTAAGAAATTTGATTTTTCAGGAAGTCAAAAATTATAAACAAGGATGCATCTAACAATAACAGCTCCTATTTATATAATAGAATAAAGAATTAAAAAATGGCAAAATTACAAAATGTCTTGCGTACATTAAACTTTTGGAAGATATTTTTCTCTACTAATTGATGCATAGAGAAGAAAAAAATGGAAGATTTTTAACAAGAAAGTTAACAAATGTGTACTACTGGACATGCATTGAAATTACTTTCAAAAATTAGTGTGAATATTTTAAAGCTTACATAATTTGGATAGTTACCAGGTCACAAACAGAGTATGTAAAATATAATGCTTTTTTAGAGGACAATGATGACCTTAACTTTATTAAAGATTTATAAGCCATATCTCAGGATATGTGTATGTGTATACGTAGATGTGTGTGTGTGCAATCAAATATCTTAATCCTTTCTCCAGCATTTGAGCATTTTTGCAGATATCTATAAAATGTTCACCATAGGATATCCCATGACAAGGCCTTTAATTAAAAACAAAATTACGGTTGTTGGCCCCTGCTGTAGGTCCCATGACTTTTATTATACATGTAATCTCTCTATATAAAATCATCACATAGAAGTATTATTGGGATAAAATGGGCTTTGAATTCCTAAGTCTTACAGTCAATAATTTATTTTATTTTCACTAAATTGTGCTGTATTACAGAGACACTGCTATGGCAGAGAACATTTGAAAGTAGAGACAATATTTAGGAAGAGTGAAGTAAGAGTGAATACCCTAGGTTCATCAAGTTCTAAATTGAGAAATATAAGAAATTAAGAAATACAGGAGTACTTTTGGAAGTAAAATTTTTCTTCCATTAACACTGGCTATATAGCTTATCCTCAGGTGCAAACATTAATCATGTCTACACTGCTCTATCATTCAGAGAATGTTAGAAGAAGATGTCAAACAGCATAGAGATAATGAGAACATGAGCATGGGAAAACTAAGAAGAAAAGATACACAGAAAAGAGAAATTTATACAGATCCTACTGGAAGTATAACAGAATCTTGGCTACGAAGACTTTACAAGATGTTATTCTTCAAGGTCTATGGTATGTACTGAATCGTAATTTTGCTGAATTTTAATAATGCTTAGTGGTAGAGTGGTATATGAGAGTCCACCACTCAGCTCAGTGTGATCCTTGTCTGCTGGGCCTTCAAATCTCATCAAAACATCCTCTGTCCAATCTTTGTGGACTATGCATTCACTTTTGAAATGAGTTAAAATGTCTTTAAATGTTCATCAGTTCAGTTTTGTAGATTTAGGAACTTTTTTATCATTGGTACTGCAAAAATGAATGTTAAATAGTGAACTTATTTGCATGGAAAAATTTAATTTATTTTCTATTATGACTGTAATTAACTTATATAACTATTTAGAGTACGAGATATTCACGTAATTTTCCCCATACATAACATCCTGTATATTCTAGAGAAATGAGAAGTAGCAGGGGGTGTAATAAATCCAGATTTTATTACTAGGCAATTGTCAGAATTTATCTTCCACTAATGGAAAGGGATTGATGTACTTTCAGCCATTCTTGAATTGTATTTATAATTACTATTTCCTAAAAGAAAAGAAATGCGCAAGTTCTGTCTATCCACCAAAGTACTAATTAAACTTTACTTGTGCTTATCAGTAGGATTTATATAACATAGAGAATAACAGAAATTATTTAGACTCTAATTGTTATTCATTTTAATAATTCTATTTCTCATATTATTATACCGTAAAATAAGTGTTAAATTGCCAAAAGATTACAGTTGGTGATAAAAATAAAATATTTCTACACATATTCAATTCTGAATTTAATGTGACTAATTAGTCTGTATGATTACATATGGAAAACATCATCATTTTACATTCTGAAAATGTGAATAAACATGATAATAGAGTTGGCTGAAGAGCTCATTTATAAGCTTTATTAATCGAATATTAGTAAAAGTTTAAGAAATTTAATTATTTATTTATTTATTTTGAGGAAGATTAGCCTGAACTAACATCTGCTTCCAATTCCCTTCTTTTTGCTGAGGAAGATTGGCCCTGAGCTAACATCCATGCTCATCTTCCTCTATTTTATATGTGGGATGCCTGCCACAGCATGGCTTGACAAGCGGTGCATAGGTCTGCACCCAGGATCCCAACCAGTGAACCCTGGGCCGCTGAAGCGGTATATGTGAACTTAACCACTGCGCCACTGGGCCCGTCCCTTAATAAATTTATTTTGATATCCGTAGTCCTAATTCCATATCAGAAATATCAATAAGAACACCACAAAGGAAAAGTCCCTAATTAAAAAAGGCAACTAATACAGATATATTTAAAGTATATATCACTCCTTGATATCTACTTAGTCTTCTTTCCATGAAGCATCAAGTACTGTTAATGAAAAAAGTAAATAGGAATCACTGAAAAGAGACGAGAAAGTTACACGTAATCTATTAAGTGAGAATTTGTGTACCATATTACTTTATGATCAGAAAAATACTTTTAAAAATAAGAGCAAAATCCAAAAATATTTCAATACTATAATCAACCTTCAAGCCATTATTTCTGTGCTTAATCTATGAAACATTTTTAAATTGAATTAACAGCAGCAGCAAAATCAACTAATATTTGTTGATCACTATTTGCTAAACACTTTTCTTATATTGTCACTTAATCATCAGAACAATCCTAATATGTTATATCTACTTAATTGAAGCTTTAATAGGTGGAGTAACATGAATAAATTTGCACAGCTAGTGGTAAAAGCAGAATTTGAGTCTGAATTTGAATCTCATATGACACTAGCGTTTAGACAACGGTTTTATAGCTTATCTGTTCTGAGATTTGGGGGAGTTTTTCTCAAACACCTCAGCCTTAGTTTCTTCATAGCCTCATTTCTTCTGCACTGCTCATCAAGCCATACTGAGGCAATATCCCACATGGCACAACCAGAAGGACCCACAACTAGAACATACAACTATGTACTGGGGGGCTTTGATGGGGAGAAGAAGAAGAAGAAGAAAAGAATATTGGCAACAGATGGAGCCCAGGTGCCAATATTTAAAAAAAAAATGCATTTGAAAAATTTAAGTGAGTCTGTGTAAAATATAAGCTGCCTTGGTGGTCTAGTGGTTAAGATTTGGCACTCTCACTGCTGTTCTGGGTTCTTTTCCTAGTCCTGGAACCATACTACTGAACTGTCGATTGTCATGCTGTGGCAGCTGTGTGTTGCTGTGATGCTGAAAGCTATGCCAGTCACATTTCAAATATCAGCAAGATCACGTTAGACAGGTTTCAGCAGAGCTTCCAGATGAAGATAGACTAGGAATAAGGACCTGGTCAGCCACTTCCAAAAAACTGCCCACAAAAACCCTATGAACAGCAGGGGAGCATTCTATGATATAGCTCTGGAAAGTGATAGGATGGCACTAAAATACCAAACAGGGATCCATTCTGCTGTTCACAGTGTCATTAAAAGTCAGAAATCTACTCAATGGCACTAAAATATGGAGTACATATATATATATATATATATATGTATATGTATGCATGTGTCTGTGTGTATGCTTGTGTGTGTGTTCTATTTCAGAAATGCTACATTCAAATTTTAGGTTGTTTCTTTAGAACCGCTTATTGTATATAGAAATTCTCTAAAAAAAATGAAGCATATTTAAATCAACTTCTGAATTGGAGGTAAATTCTGGCAGAACTATAGTCTTTCTTAGAGAAATTTCTAGTAAGTTAGTAAGCACTTACAGAGTAGGTAGTCCTTCTCTCCAAAATAAGATATAACTACCAGAATGATATTGTTTGTGTTTAAGTACTACCCATTACTTCATTAGGAGTCCATGATGTGGCAGGTTTAATCGCATTTCTTTTTGTAACCTCGTTAATTTCTCAGGACCTTTCTTGTGTATTGAGAAAATTCAGGGAAAGCTGAAGAACTGGGGGCCTGACAAACTTTAAAAATATTCTATCTAAAATTCTCCCTTCTCTCTCTCTCTCTCACTTTCTGTGTGTGTGTGTGTGTGTGTGTCTGTCTGTCTGTTTGTCTCTGTCTCTGTCTCTGTCTCTAGCCTGCATTTTTATTTTTCTTTCTGTAACAGTTGTTATGGGTTGGCAAAGACAGGGCAATGCCTTAGGGTGGCTTGCTCTATCTAACAAAATTAGGACCTTGAACTCCCAGAGAATGAGGGAGACACATCTGAATCCCAGTAGCACATTCTGTTTTTCGTTACAATTATCAGGTGTAGCTGGATGTAAACAAATATTCCAAAAATAATGAAAGACAAATACATTATTTTTATAATATTTTATATAAATGTTACATTTCACACTAAACAATAAGCAGCCTATTACAAGTATTTTCAGTATCAGTAAGAATTAATTATACAATAGCAAACTTTAAAAAGCTGTTGTTAATACCAAAAGATCACTGTTTTTGATATTTTAAAATAAATGAAAAGAATCACTAATTGGGAAAATAAAAGCTTTAAAATTAAAGGAGAGTTACTACTGATAACGTAGGTTTCAGTTCACCGCGGAAAAATAATGATTCTAATGTTTTGAGCACCTAATAATATCATTTCAAAACTATAAAGCAAAAATTGACTGAATTAAATGGAGACATAGATCCACCATCCTTTTGGGAGAATTTAATTCATCTCACTCCGTAAATGACATTAAATATCAGTAGAAATTCTGAAAACTTTGCATAATTAATACCTGAATACACTGGGTAAATACATAACTTTGCACTTAATAATTAAGAAAACATATACCTTTTTCTCTAGCATGCTAGGTCCACTCACGAAAATTGATCTTGGTCAAGTCTCTAAGGCAAGTCTCAAGAAATTAAAAAAAAATTGGCCACAAATTAATTTAGTTAAAAATCAAGAACACACATAATTTAGGAAGATTCAAATTGTTTGGAAATTAATAAATATTCCTCTATAACTCAAGGAATGAAAGAGCTTTAATAAAAGCAGAAATGAAAAGTAGTGACGAAACCGTATAATAAAACTTGTGGCTCCAATTAAAGTTGCACTAGAGAATTTTCAACAATACAACTTAAGCAGAGTAAAATTAAATATCAGAGGATGAAGGGACAAATTGTAAAAATAAGAAATAAAAAGAAATGATCAAGATATCAACAAAAGTGAGCTTTTTAGAAAAAACAAACAAGATTCATAAGTCTTTAAGATTTAAAAACTAAGAATGCCTAAGAAGAAAGAGAGAAGGCAAACACATATAAAACACATATAAAAACAGAGGACACTAATATTTAAAAACTAACAGGTGGAAACCGTGAAATCTTTATTGAAATAAATTTGAAAACTTATACTTCCTGAGAAAACGTAGTGTTTGTTAAAGCCAACTTAAAACAAAAATTGTTACTCTAACCATTTTGAAACCCAAAATGGTTTTTAAATATCATTTCCAAAAAAGGTCAGGTCTGGGCAGTTTTTACTTCCTAACATTCAAGGAAAAAATAAATCAAGGTTAACACAACTGTTACAAAAAATGGAAACACCACCATATTATTTTAACTAAATCTCATAACTGTGGTACCAATTCTAATAAAGACAATATTACAAGTCAAATTACAAGCAAGTCTCACACATAGACATAGGTGCAATATCTTAAATATCTTCAAACCAAATCAAGAACAAATAAAAATGGAATACATCTTAAAAATTTTTGAACTTATCACAGGAATGTATTGCTTTTTTAGTATTAGGAAATAAAATAACATAACTAATTAACCTGTATATGAGAAAATAATCATCCCAATAGTTACAAAAAAAGGGGACTAAAAAATCACAATCTCTTCAATATTTTCAAAAAAATCTTACCGAAATAAATAGAAAATGAAATCTTGTCAACTTGATAATCCTTAACTATTATAAAACTTAAAAGCAAATACTATATGTACATATATAGTGTAAAACATTGAAAGTGTTTATGTTATGACCACAAACACGTAAAAGACATACATCCTTACTGGTGTTACTTCAGATTTTGCTGAAGACACCAACTAGTGCAATAAGTCAAGTAAAGCAAAAAGATAATGGGATAGGAAAAGACAAGTTAGAACCTTTATTTTTATGGATGATGTAGAAAAAAGAATCTACACGTAGATTGTTAAGATTAGTAATGGAACATAGCAGAATGCATGCAAAATAAGTGTTTGAAATTTAATGGCACTTTCATATTACAGCTAAAAATATTTTGACGGGAGTGAAGTGATATCTCATTGTAGTTTTGATTTGCATTTTCCTGATAGCTAATGATGTTGAAAATCTTTTTACACCCCTGTTGGCCATCCATATATCTTCTTTGGAGAAATCTCTGTTCAGATCTTTTGCCCATTTTTTAATTGGGTTGTTGGTTTTTTTGTTGTTGAGATGTATGAGTTCTTTGTATATTTTGGATATTAACCTCTTATCTGATACATATATATATATATTATATATATATATATATATATATCTTCTCCCAATTGTTAAGTTGTCTTTTTGTTTTGTTGATTGTTTTCTTTGCTGTGCAGAAGCTTTTTAGTTTGATGTAGTTTCAGATATCACCTCACTTTGGTCAGAATGGCTATAATTAACAAGACAGGAAACAACAAATGTTGGAGAGGATGTGGAGAAAAGGGAACCCTCGTACACTGCTGGTGGGAGTGCAAACTGGTGCAGCTACTATGGAAAGCAGTATGGAGTATCCTCAGAAAATTAGGAATAGATCTACCATATGATCCAGCTATTCCACTGCTGGGTATTTATCCAAAGAACTTGAAGACACAAACTCATAAAGATACTTGCACCCCTATGTTCATTGCAGCATTATACACAATAGCCAAGACTTGGAAGCAACCTAGGTGCCCATCAAGGGATGAATGGATAAAGAAGATGTGGTATATGTACACAAAGGGATACTACTCAGCCATAAGAAATGATGAAATCTGGCCATTTGTGACAACATGGATGGACCTTGAGGGTATTATGCTAAGTGACAAGTCAGAGGGAGAAAGTCAAATACCATGTGATCTCACTCATAAGTAGAAGATAAAAACAACAACAAACAAACACATAGCAATGGAAATTGGATTGGTGGTTACCATAGAGGAAGGGGGAAGGGGGGAGGGCAAAAGGGGTGATTAGGCTCACATGTGAGGTGATGGACTATAATTAGTTTTTGGGTGGTGAACATGATGTAATCTACACAGAATTCAAAATATATTATGATGTACATCTGAAAGCTATATAATATTATAATCCAATATTACTGCAATAAAAATTAAATAAATAAACAAATAAAATTTTGAATAGCTAATTAAAACATATCACGTAACACAGCAGCAAAAGTTGGAATGTACCCAAGGGGTAAAATCTAAGAAAATGTGGGGAAAAATTTTAAAGAACATAACCCCATATGTATGTATTTATAACATTTATATATAATGTATAATGTACATATTTTATGTTTAATTTATATTTATTACACATAAATTTTACTGACATATATTAAAGGAGATAATATATCAAGAGATATCATATATTCATGAATTAGAAAACTTAATATCACAAGATGCCACATTTATCAAAAATTAAATATAGGGGCCAGCCTGGTGGTGCAGCAGTTAAGTGCACAGGTTACACTTCACCGGCCAGCGTTCGCTGGCCCAGATCCCGGGTGTGGCCCTATGCACTGCTTGTGAAGCTGTGCTGTGGCAGGCGTCCCACATACAAAGTAGAGGAAGCTGGGCACGATGTTAGCTCAGGGCCAGTCTTTCTCAGCAAAAAGAGGAGGATTGGCAGCAGTTGTTGGCTCAGGGCTAATCTTTCTCAAAAAAAAAAGAAAAAAAAGAAATCCACACTGCAAGGCCAGCAACTGTCTGCTGGTGATCCCTGCTTTATCTCCCCTGCTCTATTCCTATAATTGAAGAAATGGCATGGTTCTCTGTATATCCAAAGGATGAGTCTTAATTCCTCCTCATCGTTTTCACCAGGGAGATGGCATCTTAAACTCTGCTAGGCTACTCATTTGACACTGAGTACAATTTAGAATTTTTCAAAAGTAGGCTTCTTTGCTGCTTTATTGATTTGGTGATGCTGCCAGAAATTGCTTCTGCCGCTGATACTGGAGGAAAGAAAAGGACAGTGGTACCACTAATTTCTAATTTCTATTCTGATATGTGTGTCCGGCCACATCTCACTCTCTTCCCATTGGAATTGCTTATGACTTTACACTTTCATTAAACCTGGACTTGATATAGAAGAAAATGTCTGCTCTTATAGTCCAAATGTATGCCTCATATTCTGCCCTGTTTTCCAGAATGATTAAGAGCAGGAACTTCTATTCTCTTCAAGTGAAAGTCCTTTATCCCCAGTGTTCTGTTTGAGCCATTTACAAGATTCCAGTGGGACAAAATAAGTACATTTCTCATGTGACAACTTCATAATTTTAATGTAGTAGAATCTTTTGATCAGTTAAAATATTTCCTTTAGAGATATATTAAGAAAGGCCCTTCTATCTTTGTCAGGAAATAGTTTGTAGTAGACATATATGCAAATTAGTTTATGTCAATAAAAGTGAGAATTATTGAAAGGATTTAGAGATATCTCTCAGAACCCACACAAAGAAATGTAGCAAGAATCCATGAGACTCTGGAACCAGAAAATAGAATGTTGGGAACCAAGGCTATGCATCAACATATAGCCATATAGACTCTCAGCTCTGAGTATGTCCTTTTTCCATTCTCTTCTTCGGAGTAGATGAGTTTGGTCTGTTTCTGAGAGGATGCAGAAATTAAACGCCTTCCCTAATTCTGATTTTAAATAATTTCTTTGAACAAGTATCCAACATAGACCAAATTAAGTCTCTTAATCTCAACTTTAAATTCCTGGGGGGTAAAATTTGGTTCCACAGGGTAAAGAAATCATAACTGGTGTGTGTGTGTATTATCCTTTCAGTGGTCAATAATAAAATAAGAGATTGTCACATTTATTAAGATGTAGTACAGGAATGGAGAGGAAATGATGGGCAGAAGAAGCGTATTGTGAATTCCAAACTACTATCTTATATCTGACATTATATCATTATTTATCTATATCATTTTCTATCTTATTTAAGGTTTTATAATTTTACATTTTTAAGTCTATCTAACGTTTAATTTGATGGAAGAAATTAGGTAAAAATTGAAATTATATAATGGATAAAACAAGGGGTAATCTGATAAAAAGAGAAAACTAACATCATCAACAGTAACAAAAGAAAATGACAATACAAACAATATTTATTTATTGCTTTCTCAGAACTAACCACTATTCTAAATATTTTATATAACTTATTTAATCTTCATAATTTATTTTATTTATCTTCATAATTACCCATTAAATAAATTATTATTATTCACTTTTGTGGATGATGATACTGCAATTTCAAATGAAATTGAGGGTATTTTTCTGAATTTAAATAGAGCTAAGATTCAACAAAAGGCTGTCATACTCAAATCCTGTATTTTCTACCATTATTTGTTCTGCTTTGTACAAAACAAATGTGAACTATGTCATTTACTAGTAGTAAACAATTCATTCAAACAGCTATTTTTAATCCTTATTCACTGAATTTGGAAGATTTTTTATCAGTATACAACAGAAAAAATAAATTAGAAATAGTTGGTTGTTAGCATAATATGCTCCAGGCAGAACTTAAATCATAGGTATTCCTTATCTGACCAAAATGCAAAGATATCTGCAAAACTCCTTGTCTAAGTCTTATGTTCATGTGATATTCTTTTATGAAGAAAATTCAGCTAAAGCTATGCATTGAGATTTCAGGCTGGATACAATAAACTATGTGTCTTGGAGGGATTTGGAAGTGATTCCAAAGCAGAAAGCAAACCTTCAAAAATAACCAAGGCAATTTAAAGACAGCATAAGATAACTCAACCTCTTGGAATTATTGAGCAGATCTATGCAGCAATAACTAAGAAAACAAAGAGCAAACCTGAAAAACAATTTTGGTATTCACTTGTTAGATCATGCCATGTAAAATATAATGACAGATCTTTGAGGAATTATAGCCTTGGATAGTGGAACCTTGTTAAATTTCTTCTAAGACCATCAAGAATAGGTCAGCTCTTAGTGAATCAGAAGACAATGGAGAACTGGGATGAGTTTATCACATACAGTATTACATAAGATGAAAGGATAGAAGTAAGACTATCTGCTAATGATCAAGAAAGTCCTCTAACCCCTCCTACATAAGGATTTCCTTGGTGTACATGAATTGAAAAATTGACAGCGCCCAAATTATCCATGCATGCATGTACACATCCCTACATACAATTAATTGACTGGCATTTTTCATTTTTCTGCTCATTGTTTTTGGATCATAAGGACAGCATGCATTTCTTCTGCATTTTTTGCTTTTACGAAGTTGAAAGTTTCTTGGATTCTTTTGTCTTATGTGGCTATATAACTTTGATAAGGTAGGTTTACCAAGTACTACAAGACATGAAGTAGTTATATTTTTTTCTCAAAAAAATCCTTTAATTTCTGACATTGTCACATAGGTTTGATGGCTAAGTCACTTATTATTGAACTTTGGTACTTCAGGTTAAGGGAATTTAAGTTATTTCTGTAGAAGAGGTGACATTCTGTAATGATACTTGAAACCTGATGAAACCACCTAAGTGACAAATATGGGATCCAAGTAGAGCTAACTGATTTTGAAAAGTAGAGTAAGGGAGGGTGGCTAAGAGGATAAAGTGCTGTTGATACAGTTTTAGGTAGCTCCATCTCGCAAGAGACGGCAAAAATCCAAAACCATTACTCTATGGGTTTACATAGGGAAGTTTTCTAAAGTTTTTTCATGAAGTATACAAAAAACTTCTTCTCCACAGAAGGAGATATTAACCTAAGGTCTATAAATATTCAAAACTTTGGAAGTTTTGTGGGTATTTTCGTTATTCTTTACACAGTTTGGCCTCCTTGAGAATGTGATAGTCCAGGGAAAGCATGAAATCTATTCTAAAAACGACATTCAAATTCTCTTTGAAACATATACCTTTGTCAAGTCATGAAGGAATAACTTGGTAAAACCTGGATCATTCTCTTCAAGAATGAGAGGGGAATGATAGCTGTTTTAAGATAAAGAATTGCTTAAAAGCTTCCTAATAATCTGGAATGACTGTCTGTTTATCTATCTATCATCTATCGATCGATCGATCAATCGATCGATCGATCGATCTATCTCCCTGGTCTTCTTTCAGTGATTTTAGCATTTTTACATCATGTTCTGTTAGATCTATTTTTCTTAATCCATTGGACAATAATTCATCAGTAAATACATCAGATGGAAGAATTCTGGAGCTTTGACCATTCTTCAATATGGCATCTCAGAGAGCTAATAATTTCTAAGAAAGCATAGCTTCCATTTCAAGCCTTTCCTTATTAAATGATTCAAATAGAACTCCTGCTCTCAGCCTACTTTAGAGCCTAATACATGATAAAAATAAAGTTGTCTGTGGAAATAAAGAATATCATGTTATGAATGAAAAATATTATTATGAGGAAATATTAGGGGGTATCTGGAGAATGATTCTTAGTTTTCTTAGCAGACTGAAGTATTAGGGGAAAAAATAATAGGTAATCTCTACTCAAGGTGCTGAAACTGTTCAAGAATTAATTTTATGTTTCTCAAAAAGTTATAATACATGCTAAATTTGTTTAAATTTCCTAAGTTATTGCATGCAAAAGGAAGTAGTTGCCATAGTAGTTACACTTGCAATTCTTATATTTGGCAATAATAAAATAAAAAGTTTCATAGTGTGTAGAAAGGGTCAAAGAGTGACAGAACACAGAATGGTGTGGTTCAGCTTCATAATAAAGGAAGTTAAACCAAAAACATGCATGGGCATTGGAAATACATTTTTGTAGAGAAAAAATAAAGCTGTGATTTAATTCATACCAAGATTAAGCACTACACAGTGTTTGAAAATTTTATGATATCAAAAATAAAAGAATCCTTGAGACAATTTTAACATGGATCTTCTCTAAAATATTCCCCTCGAATGTTCCTGGAGTGTCTGCATGAGCGTGTCAAATGGTATGGATCACTACTTTTCAGAGTGGAGGTTTTGCATCTTTGACTGTTGGATGCTCTCCTTATGTCCAGTTATAAACTGTGCCTGTGCATATTCTAACCTTCTAGTTTCATTTCTTGTTTTTCCCCCCAATATAGTATCTATTCAACTTTAAATATATATGAAACCAGACAAAATGGAAGGATGTAGACTAATATCAACTGGTGATTCCCAGTCAAAACTCAGATCCAGACACATGAATGAATGAATGAATGAATGAATGAATGAATGAATGTCAAATAAAAGCTGATAACAAACACTCAAAAGCTGGGTAAAGAAAGTGGCCAAAGATTGAGGGAAAGCAGCAACCTCTGGTAGCAGAAGTTCCTCCCTATGGTCAGAGAACAGGCTATGGGACAGCTTTTCTCTATGGCACATTGCCATGGGAAGATCATTGCCCCCAGCTGCTCCTCCTGGGCTGAAAAAAGATATAAAATTTAGCATCATGATGATAGAGTTGTGAGGTACAGGTAGAAATCAATGAAGGATGATTCCTCTTCTCCTGTCCTTTATTCACCCAAGCATTATAGCCAACAAAGAACAGCTCTCAGTGGGAGTGATTCCCTGAATCACCTAATGGGAGTGAAGCAAATGAGGGTGATCAAGACTATGACAATGTGAAAAGTCTCCCAGACGCCCTATTGTGAACTGCACGTAGGTGAAGGGTATTAAGAGTCTTCAACGATTGCATTTTTGACTTATCAATTTTTTTATTCACATCATTCATTTTTTTTTAGAATTTTAATTGACTTTTTGTGTGGGTGTGTGCTAGCCAGTTATCCCACTATTGTTATATTTTCTGTGATTCACTATCCTATAGTATATACTGTACTACATATTCCAGTATAGGACTTTTTGTTGTTTTGGTTTAAATTCTTTTGTCATCTCTGTCAGTTCCCTGTTAATTTCATATTGTTATATTAGCTTCTCGTTAATCATTGCTTGTAAGAAAGTGACAAAAAGGAAAAAGATTCATGCCAATTGATTCAGATGATTTAGCAGGATAAGTAACTTCCTCCTAGGAAGAGAAATCTTCTTTGTCTCAGGTAAAGTACCTTAACGGAATAATGAGATATTTGGGCATAAAGATGCCTTCCAAGCATAGCTCAGCTAGAAGACATTTACATTAGAGAAAGCCAATTTCTCTCCATAAGAGATAAACAGAGATTTTCCTTTTTCTTTTCTTTTCTTTTTTCTGAGAGGAGGGAGGGAAGCTAGCAGTCAGTGCTGGAGAAAGTTATCCTAAGAGGTAAGGGTAAGATAGCAATAAGACTGGGCATAAGAAAGCCAGGGAGAAATCCTCTTTGTGTGCAACAGACATCAAATTTTAGGACAGTGATATTCAGCATTTAAATTTTTCTTGCCACATCTATTAGTATCAACTGCTGCCTCACACCTGCAGTGAAAACCATTTGCACCAGTAGCCTTGTTTTAACGATATTTATGGAGAATAAATGAAGAGTTAATTGGGAAAATGGTAATGATAAAGAGGATGGAGAAGGAGATTTCAAAAGGGGATTTTGGTGTGCAGCATTTGTGAAAAATGCTTAAAATGAACCAACTATTATAATATATCCTATTTACACCAAATCCTCCTAAAATTCAATAAAGAGTTGGAAAATCTCAAAGTTCATTTGATCATAAAGTTTTCTTATTTAGACATAAAGAACATCTACAGAATGCTGAAGGTTTAGAATCATCTGAAATATATTTATTTCATAAAAGACTTTAATTTGCAAAGAAATTAGAGTTTTTATTTATTGTCTCTAATTTAATAAATAAATTGACCTGGGAATAAAAGTATAGCCATGAACTGTATTCAATATGTTATGTTTCTCTCTTCAGTAACTTCTATTCCATGACATTTCCCCCTACTTATACAAACTTGAATGTAAGTATATTCAAAACATTTATTTTCTTAAACCTAGTATAACTGGATATCAATTGGACCCTCTTTACCTTTTACTAGGTATAGTTGATAAGGCTTTCCTATTATTTACGTGGGAGGGTTGTTTTAATTTTCCAGGACTTCCATAATAAAGTACCACAGACTGGGTAGCCTAAACAAGAGAAATTTATTTTCTCACAGTTCTGGAAGCTAGAAGTCTGAGCTCAGGTATCTGAAGTGTTGATTTATTCTGAAACATCTCTTCTCGGCTTGTAGATGGCCATCTTCTCCCTCTTTCTTCACATGGTATCTCCTCTGTATGTTAACTCTTCTTACAGGGACATCAATCACATTGTATTGGGGCCCACCTTAATGACCTCATTTAACCATAATCATCTGCTTAATATCCCTGTCTCTAAATATAGTCACATTCTGAGGTTCTGGCAGTTAGGATTTCAACATACGATTTTGGGGGAAAACCATTATGCCCATGAAAAGGGGTGTATGAGACTGATTTATTTCATGGTTTTAACCAGTCAGAATCCTAATGTGGTGGGTTTGGAACTCACAGCCTCAGCAGGAGAGTTTGTACTTATTCTTCTGGTAGAAATAGCTGCATCTGGAGAGAAGCTTTAACATCTTACTTGAATCTCATCTGATTATATTCCAGGATTACCATGAAGATGTATCGAAAATTCTACCATGCTAGAGAGTACGATATCCATTCAGTTGATGGTCTTCCTGTCAAAAAAGTTGCTTGCCAGCTCTAATTTAGAATGAACACACTAAGCACAATGGCAAAAGCATCTATTAAAAGAAAATCTACTCTCCACACTGTGTGTGTCTATTTCCTTGTGTATTCTGACCTAATTCACAACCACCTACACATAGCTGTCTGTGGTTTCTGATTTGCCAAACTATTAAACAGTCTTAGTTAAAATCATCTATTTCTTTCTACTGTTCTACCTTGACTTTGCCTTCAGCTATTGCTCCTCAAGATTGGGATATGAAGAGATCCTTCTCTCCTTTATCACACAATTCCTTTGTCAGGAATTTCAGGATTTACTCAATGTTTGTAGTGATGTGTTGGGCATTATTCCCTAACTTCAACACTGATTTTTCATTGTATATTTTCCTACTTTTGTAATTTGGGTTGGTTCTTGTATGGATTTGAAAAGTTACACTTCCTCTAGGCTATTATTCTCCATAACTCTCCCTTCACAAGGCTCACTCCTACCTGGATGCTTTAAGGATCCTCAAAATATTAGTATTCAGGTCCCCAATTCCTAGTTTTCCTGACTATACCACATTTCTCTTTGACAGTTTGAAATTTAGCAAATGAATTTTATGAACATGTAGCCCTTTTAACTCAAAATCATCATCAGGGAAAAAAATTTCTGTCAATAAAACTAAATTTTAAATCAAGCAATATCAGGCTGTATCATTTCTCTTTAATGGATCACATTTGAATTTCAAATATTCTTTCAATTGAATGTAAATCCTTTACAATCTCGTCCAAATTTCTTTCTCAGTCTTACTCCCATTATTTTTCCATCTTCTCTAATCCAACAATATATGTCTATTCCTTTTTCTCCAAAATATGCTTTATACTTCCCTTCCCTGGTGTTTTTATCATACTGTTTACTTGAGCTGGGATGTAACTTTCTTCCATTGTATCTGTCAAACATTTTCATTTCCCCCAATGTCCATACTTAGGCATCTAACTTCACAGCAGATTTCCAGTCCATCTTCTATAATCTGAGCATAAGGCCCCAGATGGGCATCCATTAGAGGGATATCCAGCTCTCCTTGTCTTCATAAGCAGGGATCAAAGTAAGTATGGACAGCAGTGTAATTCTTCCAAAGGAATAGTGTTTAAACTCTCCATCAGTTCTTACAATCAGGGTTGACTTCGTTGACCAGTGATGTTGTATAGGGCCCAGCACTCAAAAGGGCCCTGCACTTGGGGTTTAATGTTCTCCAGTCAACGTTTTTAATTTCTTATTTTTGAATTTGTGTTTTGTAAGTGAGTCCTATCAGACAATGCTGCACTGGAGTGGGTAGGGTCCCATTATACTGAGGGCCCTGCCATATCTGGGACTGGACAAGGCAGCAGCCTTCCCTGACTCAGGCAGGTAGCTCCATGGTGCCTTCCAAGGGGACTTGGTAGGGACCTCTTACCCACTCCCCACCCAGATACTGAGAACATCATAGCATGGAAATTGCAATCCCTTGGGGGTCTGCATGGTTCAGAGTGGTGGGCTCTGGGAAAAGGAAACTGATTTCCTGGACCCAGCCAGGGCCCTACATTTTCATTTTTCACTGACACCTCAAAGTATGCAGCTGACCATGCCTCCAATGAAACCCCCAGCAAAGAACTACTCTATACAAATTATTCTAAGGTAATAGGAGCTCCTTTACTCCCAGCTACTCACAAAGTTCAAAGTTTAAAATTAAACAAGAGTGACACAGAGGGGTAAAAGGCACTCCACAGTCGCTGATTATATGTATTTCTCTTCAATGGTTTCAATACATATTGTTATTGGGTTTAATTAATACAATTCTGAAGGTAAGATTTGTACACATCTGAATAATTTGAAAGCACATATAAGGTCAATCTGAGAGAAAAAATGTTCTATATATAAAAGTTGTAAAGGGACATTTCATCACAGTGTGGTGCCTACATGTCCAAATTCTGGACCTGTCACTTTCTAGATGTGTATTCTTCCAACATGCTTTATTTTCCAAATATCGCACTTTCATTAATTCTGGTTTTTTATTTGTTTAAACATAAACATATTCCTGAAATAAAATAGATGCACAATAAATTTTAATTACTTACTTACTCTAAACCAAGATTGTCTATTATTAACTCAGAAAAGCACATTGAACTGCTAATTACCTCCTAAAATATATCACATAGGAAATCAAAACGTTGTGACAAAAAGAACAAAATTAATTTTCATAATCAAGTAAGAAATTTGGAATTTCCAGGAGGATCTGAAGAAAGGGTAGACAGGGCCTAGAGAGAGGGGAAAAAATATGAAGATGATCTAATTGGCACACCATACGTGTTGATGGTTAGTGAGAATTACTGAAAGAATTTTTAAGATCATGGGTGAACTCTTTGTTATATAGTAATGGCATATAATATCCTTCAAAAGACTATCTCTCAATGCTCAATAAAACTCACAACTACATACAGCATTAGGAGGCAATTTTGTGAAGAGTGACCAAGGAGATCTACAGAAGAAGTGTACCGTGGTGTAGACCAGTGATAACACATGAGCATGGTGTAGTCCAGCAACTGTGTTAATTCACCAGGACTAAGAATCCAAATATGTGAGCTGCCCATACCACCTTTGCTGGAGAGAATGGGATGATAATGAACTATTACTGAAATAATAGCAAACACTTACTATTAAATAATAGAAAATATTATATACAACATAAAACTACTCTGAAACAGATACTACTAACATACAGATATGGAACCTAAGGCACAGAAAGGTGACTTGCACACTGTCACACAGGTTACAAGTGAAATAGCCAGGATTTGAATTATGCCTCTTCATCTCCAGAGCCTGTGCTCTTAACCTCTACGTCACAAGATCTCTCTGTACTGATTCAATTAAGAATTCAGGTTCTTAATAGAAGTGAAGGCTAATTCAATTTTTCCCCAGATAACATCTGACTTATACTAACTTGGACCTTTTCCTCTTTTCCTCAGTCAACATGGCGAAATAGGTAGCCAGAAGTGCAAAACCCGTGTAATACATTTTTCCCCCGTAATAGGTTAGGACTCACACTGTTTTTCTCTCTCTCAATTGCTTGGGGCAGTGTAGTGCATTTTTGATGGCCCAGCGGCATTACGATTGTACATTTTTGAAACAGTTTATACTATTCCTATTTTATATTTATTTAAGCCTGAGATTTGTCTCTTTTCAAGTGATATGTAAGTGACGTGATTTGTTCATGATGGGTCAATATACATAATATTTTCCAATTATTATCTTATTTTCCATTTATTTTCAATATTTCCAAATTATTTCCAATAATTATTTTAGCTTCTACATAATTTTTCACGGTACATTGTTTAAAAAAGGGTACAAAGGTCAAGACAAAACTTTGCAAATACTATTGCATTGCTGAGACTGTTACTGAGGAAACTGCAACATAACATTTCACAGGTGGTGTTTATCTGATAGATGACATTAGACAAAGCAGAAAAAAACAGAGGCAGAGAAAACATGGCAATCCTGTCTGGATTGTGTTTCACTCATGAATTTAAGTAAGTTTTCAGTGGCTTTGGCAGTTAAAATAAGGCAAGGTTTTGTCACTGCTGAAATTCTTTTTTTTTTTTCAGTTCAGAAATTCAGTTTGTTTACCTTGGAGCTAATGAGTCAATGTTTCTAGCCAAGACAGATGACAGGATTACACAAAATGTAGGAGACTGCATAGAATGTACATAAAGTATTTTTGTATCTTCAACTCTAGATCAAAACAAAAATTTTCATATTGATGTGTACTGAAAAAAACAAATTTATTAAACACCTATCATGTGTCAGGAAATAAGAGCCTTATCACAGCATTCTCTGTCTCTGCTTAAATTGTCTTAATATATATTTCCTGATCTACTCCAAAAATACACTCTGTAGTTCTGCTCTTTTTTTCTGTGCTCTGACTTCATTAACATAATCATATTCTTCTTTGATCTGATTTAATGTTTTCATAAAAAATGATTGTTGATTAATTAATCCCCCTTTTCTCCCTACCTCTCAGGCGTCAGCCTGCCTGAGAGAGTACCTCTAGACTATGAGTTCAATAAGGGTAAGCTCTGCCTCTCTTTGTTGAGGGAGATGCGGAGCCTAAAGTCACAATTGAGGCGTGTACTGCTTGACATTATTCAAATTGGGGACTGCACTGATGGATTTTGACAAACTGTAGTGGGCTTTGCAGTACAAGATCTTGATATTTAATTGTATATATTTAGCTTTACCTTGTATTGCAGGAGATGCTAAAGCTGAATGCAATCTTCCTTAGGCATTGTTGAACAAAACAATATGTCCTCCTTTTTCTAAAGTTGCTGATTTGAATGAGTGCCACAGAGGAACTGTGTGTGAGCTTCTAGCTTTAACTTGTCAGTGCTCCTTGGTAGGCAATTCTATTTGGGATAAGAAGTCAGGTAGGGAACAGGAAATGTTCACGTTAGATGAAAGTGATTGCCCCCAGACACAATAACCAGGGTCATATGTGGTCTCATGTTAATTCTAAATTATGTCTGAGACCCAAAAATGAGTTTTCACATGAAAAGGTGTTAGATTTTATTAAAACATTAATAGAAAGAAATGGTGGCTCTTATTGCAAAAACATGCCAATTTCTTAAGCTGAATTAGTTAAAATACCCATAAAATCATAGTAAAGCCAAAGGATAAGAAAGCAATTTAAAAAGCCTGAGATTGGAGCACTGCCTCTAGAAATCAAGTTTGCAAATATATCAACAGAGAACTAGAGTGGATTCTGTCTTACAGAAAACAAAATAGAAAATAAATAAGCTAAAAGTGGAGAGAGATTTCCTTAATAGAAATGAGGAAACATTAAGAGATAGATTGGATACATATGAAATGAAAAATGAGATACTGATGGCCAGAATAGGAAAATAGAAGGAAAATGTAGGTTACTCACATTTAACTGTCTTTCAGGAAGACATTAGACAACATGTCTTAATTGTTAGCATGGTCCACAATTAAGAAGGCAGGGCATTCTCAGGGCACCTCTCATTTGGCACAAACGTAGGATTCAAAAGGAAATAGAAATCAAGTGATTTGACTATATTACATTTTTTTCACTCTTTAGGAGACAATTTTCCCTTGTGGATTTTTTCCCTTCCGACATTTTAAATAAAAATACCATATCAAACATCAAATGTTTGTCAATTTAGTTTAAGTTCAAAGGTCATGGATTCTGAAATAGACTTTTTTTTAAATTTTATTTTTTCCTTTTTCTCCCCAAAGCCCCCCGGTACAAAGCTGTATATTTTTAGTTGTGGGTCTTTCTAGTTGTGGTATGTGGGATGCTGCCTCAGCGTGGCTCGATGAGGGGTGCCATGTCGTGCCCAGGATTCGAACCAACGAAACACTGGGCCACCTGCAGCATAGCACACAAACTTAACCACTCAGCCACGGGGCCGGCCCCAGAAATAAACTATTTTTTTGATGATGAATAATACTAGATTTTTTTTTCTCTATTCATGATCCATCACTCAGATGCCATTGAGTCTCTGACCTTAGCCTTAATACTACTGAATTTATGTTCTGGAACATAAGTTTTCCTGGGAAACTAGTTGGGAGCTGGACTTCAACATTTTTTTTTTCTAATATTTAGGAGTATGGGGCTGATGATATAATAATCTTATTTCATATTAGTCGAACTCTTTAAAAGCAATATTCATGAGAGACTTGGCATTGGATTTTAAAAACTTCTGCTGTCCTAAACAATTTAGCATCACCAAACAGAGAAACACCTAAGATTTGAACTGCTCTTCGAGCCCCAGGTTTACCAAGACTCTTCTCCAAATTAATCCCACATTTCAATCCACCAGCCATTTGCTGAAGTTCCAATGTGTGCCTTTATTGAGGTTTTTGGTGCTTGATGCCAATGCCAAAACTGCTCAGTTACGCTGACGCCAAATTCTTGCACAGAAATTGTGAGATGATAAACATTCACTGTTGTTTGAATCCATTATGATTTGGTATAATTTGTTACTCAGCAGTAGTAAGTGATGTACAGAGTAAAGGATTTACATAAAAGCATTGGCCTGCAATCTCAATGTTCTGCTTTGGTGAGCTAGCCTGAACCAAGTTGTGAATTCTTTTACCCCAACTTGAGTTCCTGAATTCTAAAACAATGCAGTCAAAAGGCATCGTATGATTCTAACCTCTCATGTATGTTTTGGATCATAAAATATGCATAAATTTAGGCAAGAGGAAACAACAACCTAGAACAAACCATAGCACTCAGACTCTATCCTTGTTCAGTCTCAGTCTTAAGTATTGTTTTACATTTCTCACTGCTGTGAATGAGATATTTTATTCCATATCATTATCCTTACTATCATTCAGGTAGGAAAGAAATCTGTGGTATTTGTTCATTTATTTCACCACAAAACGATTCACTGAAACATGCATTATTTCTGATACTTCATGTCACCTGCAGTGTGGGGAAAAAAACATTCTTCTAATACTTAGACCTTATGTAATTTTCCTGTAATTGCATTGCCTAGTATTCCAAGAACATACGTAAATATAATAACTAAGATGACGCTTGGAAATAGTTTTTTTGTAGACTTTAATGTGGACAGCTTTAAGGTCCCTTGTTGCAAGGCACTGCATTCTTACTTGATCTGTTTTGTTTTGCTTATGCCATCTATGGTTCACTTTCGTAAACGGTGAAAATAATCTTAACTCCCGTAATTTTATCAGTGGGCTTTTCAAAATTTCTGCTTTGCCTAGTTATCCTTTCCCCTGTTAAGATGCTGGGACTGGAAGAAGGAATTACATGGGACATCGTACAATATCTCCATTATAAAAGAAGTCCATCTGTGTTTCTCTTCTTTTCTGTTCCTGTTTCCATCTAATGATAATTTCACCCTGTCAAAGCAAAGTCAGCAATTATGACTTGATACTTGCTGGAGTTTTGATTTTATTCTAAGTATTTCAGAAGCAAAACAAGTCATCAGAAATATAGAAAGTGTTGAATTTTATACTGCCAGCCTCTTTTTCATTGATATTTTAATAGAAGACTGCTAAAAATTTAAATGGAATATGAACTGGATACCTCACTAAAATGTCCTATTCCAAGATATTGGTAATTTCTAAGTCGCTAATCCGCTCAAAGTGATCCAGCTCCTATATTACTTGGACAGACAATACTAATGCTAACCATATTCTTCTAAAAGCACTCTCACCCTTAAACACTGTAAAACAATAGTATTGTGGTATATTTGTGCTGTGCTGGTTGTTCCTTTCCATTTTCATTGTCACCTCCTTCTCCTTCAGTTGATCTTTAAGGGTTGAAATATTTCTAGTCCTATTTTGTCCCTTTTTTCTCTCCATCCCCTCCCTCATACCCTACTATATAAATACTCTTACAAAGAGATCCTATCCACTCCCATGGTTGGAACTGCCTTCATTACTATCTCTTAAATATCCATCTTGGGCTTTGAGCTCTCTCTTGAACTCCAGATCTAAATATTCTCCTGTTTCCTCAAGTTCCTTAATTTGTTGCCTTATAGGTACTCCAAAATAAAAATGTCCCAAGTTAACTTTTTTTATTTTCTTTTCCAAACATGGTCCTTTTTTTCAATATCCTCTGTCAGAAATTACAACTACTCTCCAATTATGTGTTCATTTGAACGTCATTATTTATTTCTCCTTCAAACTCATTTCCCTAATCTTCCCCCACATCTCTCTCATATTTATTTACTTCTTTGCAGACCTATTGCCATCACCCTAGTCCAAGTACCAACACACATCGCACATGGACAAAACAGCCTCCATCTTCCAGCTGATACTCCAGGGCCTTTCCACACACTTCTCCCCAGTGGTAGGCAGAAATGTGATGGTATTTTTAGTACAAATCTAACTATAATCTTCATGATTAAATTACTAAATGGCTTTTAATTTTTGTCAGCTGAAAAAATATGGCTTTCAAGATCTCTCAAGTTCTTACACCTACCTCTCTCTCACATCTTTCGATAAACTCTTCACACCGATTTACTACAATCCAGCTATGATGGACCATTTTTTGTTTCCTGAATGCAGCATATTCTCCCTCACAGTTAAAATATTTTATCATGTTGACCTCCCATGACATTTCATGCTTACGTAGTTTCCTGTATCTTTCTCTTTATAACATTTGGTGTACTTTACTCCGCTTTTTAATTTCTCTCTTTGTCACTAATTGAATTTCATTCCACTACAGTTTTAAGCATTTGGCTTAATTTCACAGTTACACTTGTGCTCCATTGTTTGAAAACACTTTTTAAAATTCTTATTCTCATATGCATAAACATGCACAGACACCTACTCTTATACAGCGTCATGGACATTCCTATATTAAACTTTTATTAGAAGTGTTTCTTATGACTTATATCAGTTTTTACAATTGTCTAGGCCAAATTTAATGGCTGAGTTCTAACCATTATAAGTAAAATGATCGTTTGTGAAAATGGAAATTGTTTTCTATGTTTAATAAAATCAGCTTCCAAATACCTGTGTTAACTCTGAATATTAAAAAAGGAAAATTTCATTTAAAATAGAGTCAAGAGGTCAGAAGTAGTGCTACCATGCAATACCACTGGAGGTCAATTACAGGAACGTTAGTAAATTACAGACCCCCACAGTAAAGGGTCATCAACAAACAGGAAGATGGTCAGTTATAGACCCCTACAGAATGCAATCCTCAGCAGGAAAGAATTGTCAATTACAAGAAGAAATGTACATTGCATCTCAGACAGTAATCAACTACCCCAACAACTCAACCAGTGACAAGCCAACTCAGCTCATCACTACCCTGAACTCTTACCTCCAACAGAATTTCATTCAAAGCATACCCTTCTAATTTCCTCCTTTTGCCCTATAAAATAACATTCCTCTCCTTCGATTGTTAGATTTGCTTATGGTTTGTCATAGTATTCACATCCCAAATTGTGATTCGTTGGCTATTCCCAAATGAACTCATATTTCTGTTAAAATAACTGGGTTTTTATTTTTAAAGTTAACTCTTGCCTGAGGGAAGTACTAAACATCATAAAGCTATTTTTTATTATCATCACCTTTGTTTCTTCTTCCTTAGTTTTTTATGAGTTATATTTTGGTCTATTTTCTTGTCTTTAGAATATTTTTTGTTGTAAGCTATATTTACTTTAGCTACTGATAGTAGCAGCAAGTATTTGTTATACATATTAAATTTGGGACAGTACTGGAATCTTAAGCATTATTTGCCAATTACTTCTCCAAATCCATGGGGATTAGATGCATCTATCACTGGGAAGCATTGATGTTCTAGAAATCTCACACTTCAAAAAGGATGTGCTAATTTTAGAATTTCTCAATGTCCCAAATTCATGCGATATTCTGCACCAAAGTTTTGGAAATCTGCCACTCTCTCCTTCAGGGTATGCAAACATTGGGAAAAAGCATGGCTTCTAACATTTCACAGATATTTCTTCCAAAAACAGTCCTTTCACTGTTGTGTGTATATGTGTTAGTTTGCCTACTTACGCTACTCTTTTCAAGTGATTGACTGAAAATCCTATGGACAGGTGAGACTTCCAGAACGGCAGTGTGAGGAATTGGGGCAAACCTCTGACCTGGTAAGATATCTATCAAGCTGTTCAAAATTTGTAGTGACAACTGTTTGAAGTCTCTGGAGATTTATGAAAGGACTCACAATAATTTGACAAAATTGGCAAAATTTAAAAAAAATTGACAGAGCTTAACATGGATAGCCCTGGCATTTGAAGTACAGGTTGCTCTCATCACCCACTGTTCTGTCTTGTGGAAGAACAGTCCAGCAGACTCCATAGCAAAAGGGCAGTTCTCATCTCCCCTGGCTCTCTGGGTGGAGGAGCTATTCTGGGTGGATTAGGCTGGCAAATACCAGCAGATCTCATTTTCCACAGTTCCTTACTGCAGAGTGCCTAAATCGTGTGGGTGGTGGCAGCAGGGCAATGGTGCTATCTTCCTACCTCCAACTTCTAATACTCAATAAGGATCCGGTGGAGCAGCTGGTGAGGCATATGGTCCCTCCTTTCCTACAGAGCTCTGTGTTGCAGGGCATTTGTTCTCGTGGGCTCCATGATCAAGTGTCAGCTCTAATGTCCTCCAGCTTCCTTAGGCAGGAAAATTATTCCTAATAAATTTGGCAGCTAGTGAACCTGGCAGATCCCAACCTCCTAGTTCTGGTCTATACCAAGGTCCATACTAGGCAGTTCCCACTTCTCCCTGACAAACAACTTTGCTCCTCAGTGAAGATAAACTGTGGGGCAGCTGAGGAAAGTCAAGCTCCCCATTCCAATCCCCCAAACATGCAGCTTCTGCTGTATAGCTCAGAGGTTCTTCCCAGAAGGAAGTCTGAGCAAACTTCAAAAACTAGCAACTCCACTGACCTTGCCAAGTGATCTGACTTTAATTGGATCAAACTGTGGAGCAATTTATCCCCCAGGACTTGGTCCCCGACAATAAAGCAATCAGCTAGCAATTAATCGAGGCTAACAGCTGAGTTTGATAGCAATAAAAGCAGACTAGCTGGAACCTTAAGGGGAGATCAGGAGAAGAATCTGTCAGAGTGTCCAGCTAAATCCAAAAAGAAATTCAGAAAACAAACATATATACATAAATATTTCAAATACTTAGGAATAAATTGAACACAAGTATAAGATTTGTACACTGAAATTATGAAACTGTTGAAAGAAATGAAATAAGTTCTAGACAAATAAAAAGATATTCTATATACATAGATTGGAAGATTCATTATTATTAAGATGCCAATACTCCCCAAATTGATCTCCATATTCAATGCAAACTCTAGTAAAACTCCAACTTGCTTTTTTGCAGAAATTGGTAAGATGATCCTAAAATATTTTTGAAAATCAAGACCCAGAATAGCCAAAATAATATTGAAAAGGAAGAACAAAGTTAGAGGATTCACATACCTCACAATTTCAAAACTTACTACCAAGGTACAATAATCAAGACAGTAAGTACTGGCAAAATGCTAAACATAGGATAGAAATGAGAGTCCAGAAAAACATCCATAAATTTATGCTTAACTGACCTTTGACACGGGAGCCAAGATAATTCAATGTGTACATATAATCTTTTCAACATTGTTGCAACAACCAAATATCCACAGGGAAAAAAATGAAGTTGGATTCCTACTTTATGTCACATACAAAAATTAAACAAAAATGGATCATAGGCATAAATGTAACAGCTAAAACTATAAAATTCTTAGGCAAAACAAAAAAGTAAATCCTTGTGACCTTGGCTTACAAAATGCTTTCTTAGATATGACACCAAAAGCACAAGCAACAACAACAAAAATAGATAAACAGGACTTCATCAAAATTTTCTAAAAAAACACCTCTGTGACTCAAAGAATGCCATCATGAAAAAGAAAACCCACAGAAAGGAAGAAAATATTTGCAAATCATATTTTAGCTAATGAATTTGCCTTAAGACTATATAAAAATGATTTACAGCTCAGTAACATAATAAACAATTAAAAATGGACAAAAATTTGAATATGTATTTCTACCAAGATGATAGACAAGAGGCCAATAAAGCATATGAAAAGATGTTCAACGTCATTAGCCCCTAGAGAAATGCCACAATGAGATGTTACTTTATGCCCACTATGGTTAAGATAAAACAATAAAAAGTACTAACAATGATATGGAGAAATTGGAAGCATCATGTATTTCTGGGTAGGTATGTAAAATGGTACAGCCTCTTTAAAAATCCTGCTTCGCAATTCTACAAATAGAGTCACCATATGAACCAGGAGTTCTACTCCAAGAGAAATGAAAACATACAGCCATATAAAAGAAATGTATTTGTATGTTCATAGTAATATCATTCATAAGAGCCAAAAAGTGAAAACAGCTCAAATGTCCATCAACTGATGAACGGATAAACAAAATATAGCATATATCTACAAATGGATTATTATTTGACAATAAAAAGGAATGAAGTATTGATACATCCTACAACATGGATGAACTTTGTAAACATTAGGCTAAGTGCAAAGACCAAGTCAAAAAGGATAATATAATTTATGATACCATTTGTATTGTGGAAATTAATTTATAAAACCCCTTAACTAAATCGGAATCAAGAAAGCCTGTAGGGGGAGCTCTCACGCCCTATCACACATCATCCATTACACCACACAGGTAGAGATGGAAGCTTGCATCTTAGACAGGAAGTAAAACTGCTTTACCACTGAAGGAAGATTTCTCTCTCCAGTCAGCAACAGCCCAGCCAGTGAGAAATGCCACAGCTCAGCCAATGAGAAACCATTGCCTCCCTGAACTGTTACTTTCCCACAGTGGACTTTTATTTAGAACAGCTCCACCTTACTCCCCCATTTCCTCTATGAAGGCAGCTTCTCTCCTTTCTTTCCCGGATTTGCCTATGGTTTGCCATAGCATGCACATTACGAATTGTATTTGTTTTCGCTATTCTTAAACTAATTTTGAGATAAAATAACAGACAAATTTGCTTTTTAAGTTGACATATATGGTGTCGTAAGAGTGGGATATGAAGAAGGCAACCTCCAAGAGATGACGACCCCAAGAATCAAGGGAAGTACCTGCAACCAAGCCCCTTGTGCTCATCACTTCTGTGACTTGCCAGCTGGTTCAGTTTGCTGAGTCTCCTGTGGGATTTTGAGCTCTCAAACCTTATTTGGGATCTGGAGAGGCTTGTCCTCTCGGAGGGAGGACACTGTCCTTGAGGTTCAACACTCTGTCCTGGGTTCAAGGTATTCTTTGGTGAGTACTCAGTTGTTTTCTGAAGGTAGCACAGTTGTTCTTGGGGCTCTGACTTGCTGAAAATCCAGTTTTTCTTTGATTTTCAGACTTCTTTTGGAATCAAGGCTGGGAATCCACAACGTTTTTTTAGATTCCTTTCAGGATCAGGGATAGGACTCAGGAATTTTCTTGGGTTTTCAGAGGAAATTTCAGAAGTGGGATCCCAGTCCATCGACATGTTTTGAAGGAAACCCCCCTTGGGGACCCTACCTAGCTGGGTTTATATTTAAGAACTTTGGGCCCCCTACATGTACATTTTCAACTAAGTGGGCCAAACAGACCAAAACCAGTCCGAATTGCAATGGCCATTATGGGGAACTTTTAATCCCCTCAAACTAGCTTTTCTTATAAACAAATTGGAAGACCATGGCTCTAAAAGTACACATAATAGTACGGCTATTTCCATTCGTACTTGGAGGTTTCTGACTATATGCAAAGTTCTAGTCACTCAGTACAAGATACCTTGTCTAAATTAGCCCAAAAAACTGAACAAATGAGGGAAAACAAAGTGGCTTCTGAAGCCCCCTGTTCCTGTCTCCCTTCTTTGTCTCAGGCACTATCTCCTTTGTCTTCCCAGACTCCTTTGTCTCAGACTACACTTTGGCGGCCATCTTGTTCCCAGGCTCTGCCCCTGATGCCATCTTCGTCTCTGCAAAAACCTGCACCCTTTAAAATCAGACTCTCTGAGGATTTCAAACACTAAATCTCTAGCTACTATTTCTAAGTTAATTGGAAAAAATAAACAACTAGTAGACACAATGATGCCAAAAACAGCTCTAAAAAGATCCTTACAGTGTGCAAAGAAAAATCTTTAGTAAAAGACTTTAGCCACTTGAACAAGTGACCTTATCTTAGTCCATCTGCCAGAAATACAATTTGGATCCAATTACTCTTTTTGGTTTTATACCTGAGACACCTGGTTCTGTTTATATCTGTCTATGTGTGTACATATGTATGTTATAGAGATGTGATATTTTTATACATCCAGGTGGTATTGCCGGAATTGATTTGTAAAAAGCTCTATTTAATTGCCTTGCAATTAAGCCCTTATAAATTAAGTATTCCTAAACCTCAGAAATAAGATAGAAACTAACTTGAATACTTTTCAGTTTCATGTGATCTAAGATTAATCTTTAGTAGATAAAAGGTACCTTAAGGTTGTTGGTGTAAACAAAAAACTGGAATGTATTCAGAGTTATTAGTACTGTGTGTAATGCAAGTGTGCAACTTTTTCTCTGCCTGGGTTACCAGTCAAGTAGGCTCATGCTCTCTCTGTTACAAAATTTGTCAGCAAGAAAGTTATCTAAAATTATGGTTGGCTATTTAATGTCTAAGCCAAACATGATTGTTAAAAGCAAGTCATTAAATAAAATATAAATAAGATCAAAGTTTATACTAAGTTACACTAAATAGTGGATAGTCATTGAATATCTAAGTCATTTTGCAAACAAGATAAAATGCTAAAATGTTAATGACAGCATAGGTTTTTCTGCTTTTGGTTTAGTTCCTTTACTTTGGTTTAGTTCCTGTCCTATGGCAAAGGAACTAAAGATAAATTGGGGTTTGTTGGTAACCACATCTTGTGCCACATTGAAAGACTATGCTATTGAAAAGAGCATATACTCATAGAAATTATGAAATGTATTTATAAATCTGCCAATCCATGATTGCTTACTTCTTAGTTTTCACTAGGAATTGGGGATTCTCAGGGTTAAGAATTTTAACATCTGTAACTACGGCTAATAGAAATAAAAGGGAAACTTGTCTGTATGCAAGGAAAGTAGGTTGCATATCTTGGTAAAGCAAGATATCAGGAATGGAAATGCATTCTGTTGAGGGAAAAGAATTTTATGAGCGGTCACGACTGGCTAAGATTGGAATGAATACATTTTAATATCAAAATAAGCTGATGCAAAATTAAAATTTAGTTTTCTTTTATGTTAAGAGGACAAGATTTTCTTGGGTTAATGGCCTGCTCTTGATAATAGATTATGCAAGCTTATTTACATTTAAGCAATATGCCTAGAAAACAGAGATTTTCTGTTTTCTTGTGTTGTTTCTATTAGGTCTTTACTTAAAATAATCTTCTTAATATTAAAGGAGTTAAGTGTTGCTTATAACTATGTGACCATTTGTATTTTCCTGTTATTGTTACTTTTGGTCAAATAGACACAAGTATTATTTCATAATGATCTGTGATCCTATTTGGTCAAGTGTCTAAAACTTGTAATATTTTTGAAAAGCTTCCCAAAATATTCAAATTTTAAATTAAAATTTTTTGTCCAGGAGGTAACTTGGTGATTTTCCAGAGGGCACTTGGGATATCCAAAAATTTACCCCCTCTCCTTATAAAAAGAGAGATATTACACTAATTAAGATTATATGGTATGTCAAATTACATGAGAAGCATGGTTGAACAAGCAATAATAAGCCATTTTAGGTTATATTGTATGGGTGAACATTACTAAAAAATGTTGTAGAAATTGTAAAAACTCTTAAACATCTGATATGTCCTAATATAATGTTATTATCTTTAATTCTAGTTAATATCTAAAGTCATATCACAAAAATACTCAAAGATTTTTGTCAATTGCATTTACCCATTGCCTTTTTTTAAAAAAAGTCTTGTCTGTTACAGATAGTTAATTTTTTACTCTGATGCTTTTACAAATACGTTTCATTTTCAAAGAGATTCATGAAAAACACTTTGACAAGTACTCTGGAATACAGGTTTTGATAACTCTAAGATAATAACACCAAACTTGGTGGGAATTTCTGGAACTCAAAAGGAAAACTGATTGCTTTGTTGTTTTGCTTTTCAGATGTAAAGGACCTCTTTTTTTTTCCTCCCCTCTAAGCTGTCTACAACTTACAACAATTTGGTAAAGTGTATTTTTGTAACAAGGTTGAAACAATTTTTTTCTCTCTACCTGATCCTTCCAGAATTCAGAAACTCTTAAGCATTCTTTTCATGACAATATACGTATGTACGTGGACTCAGTGAAGGTCTGTTCTCCTTGTAACAAAACAGAATAGAAAATATTGACTATATTAACAAGGCTTTAACTAGAATTTTATATTTAAGAAAGATATACATAGACTCACATAGGACTAGACAGATTTAAGGAATTGCTTGAAAAGTCAGCCTAGTACCTTGCTTACAAAGTTCTAGTAGGGCGACCCTAAAGAAGAGCTTCTGTGATCAATTGCTATTCTTGCCACATTTATACAAGTAATCAGGCCAAGTCTCACATAAACAAATTAGTTTTACTATGATTATCTTTATTTTAAAAGTAGGGGTTATTATGGAGAGAGAAATTATGTTTTCAGCTTTGTAGATATTAAATTCTAGTCCTGTTAATTGTTGTGAAGGCTTTGTTATACCTGTAAGCTGGACTGGATCCTACATTCTTCTGGTTTCCTTAAATGTCTGACGATGACTCCAAACTGACATTCCGATTTTACTGCCCTTGAAATGTCCTTGGAGGGGACTATACTATTCTCTCCTCACTACCCAGATGGCAGACAAACCCCAACAACTCAAGCCTTGGGTACACGTCTCACAGCTAAAGAAGGTTCCATCTGAAATCTAGTGCTGTGCAAATGCTGGAGATTTCCAAATGAAATTGACTAGGAAGAGAAGCAGCTGACATCTGAAGCAGATAGCCTTCTCAAGATGACTGGATCAGGCCTGTCTACTCTCTTCCCACTATTGCTTCTTACTTTATTTTATCCCTCCATTTCCTGGAAGGACAATGCCCCTGTCCACATTTCTCAATCCCTCTCAAAAGGGGGAAAGCTCTCTGATTGCTGGATTTGCTATCAGAAACCCTATCTATCCAAGACAGTAATGATCCCTTAGTTCACTTTATAAATAATGTCACTGAGATTCCAGATGCTATCCTTTGTCTAAATTGACCTGCTGGCCCATTTTGCCAACTCAGGGTGTTAAGCCTAGGTAATCTTTTCCCTTCCTTTGATTTAACCCAGGCTTGGGAGGGGAAAACAAGATCTTTTGAATATCTGTATGGAAAATTCTGTGGGGGCACCAATAAAACCTGGGCCAGCTGTACATTTCTTGATTTACCCATATATTTAGGCAACATTTGTGTATGTAACAACATGGTATCTGAGCCTTGGTGACATAATGCTAACCCCTCTATGCCAATGTCGAATCTATAGATAATATCACTTATGCAGGAGCCTTATGTACACCCCCTGATTAGGTGTTCATCTGTGGAGGTTTCAGTAATAGCCATTATCCTTGGGCAACTCATTACTTTGACAGCCAGAGAGTACAAGGACGGTATGCCCTTGCCTTTTTCACTGTCCTATTGTCTCTGCATAACCAGAGACCTCTCACTGGTCTCTCTCATTGAATCTCCATAGTCACTTCAGAATTTCCAAGAGGTGACTGTGTTTCTTGGTTTGCCTCTGTGAGGAGAGCTTTCTTCCCATGGATCAGAGAGAGTGCCAATGCACAAATGATTAGGAATCTCTCCCTGACTCTAGAAAAGTTGGCCGACTCTACAGCCAAAGCAGTTTCAGCTCAGCAATGGTCATTTAACTCATTGGCTAAGGTAGTTTTGGATAATCATATAGCTCTTGATTATCTACTTGCTGAGAAAGAAGTTATCTGTGTAGTGGCTAACCTCTCCTGTTGAATATAGATGTATGCTTCTGGGGAAGTAGAGACCCAATTACATAACATTAGAGAGCAGCAACATTGGCTACAGCAAATTTCCATTGTCTTTTGACTTATTCAGTTGTTTACCTTCAAGTCTGGGCTCCTGCTTTAGAGCCATACTGCAAACTGGACTTGTTGTATTGTTCTTAATCATCTCTGTATATTTATTGTGAAGTTCTGTACCTATTGCCTATCAAACCTCTGTATAAATGATGTACCTAATAAGGTGATGTTAGCTCAACAATTTGAAATGATCTCCAATGCCTATGACCTTGGAGAAATAACAAACTTTAGATGGGAATTTCCTGAGAGTTCTCCTTCATAACCTTCCTTGTTTCCAACCACTATACACTTTCAAATGTGGCCTAAATGGTTTCCAACCACTATAAACTTTCCTTCCAATGTGAGACACAACAACCAGGAAAAATCCTTCCTGGCATGGAGGAACAAGACCATTACATGAAGAGAACCTGACTATTGACCAGTGATGCTTTCAGAGAAAGATGTTGGGAAATGTGAAAATTAATAAAAGAAAAGTAAATTGGAGTCAGGAAAGCTCATGCCCTATCATATATTGTCAATTATACCAAACAGAAAGAGACAAAAGCTGGCATCTTGGATATGAAGTAACCTTTACTACTGAAGGAAGACTTCTCTCCCCACGTGGCAACAGCTCAGCCAATGAGAAATGCTGCAGTTCAGCCAATGAGAAGCCATTGCCACCCTGACCTGTTATTTTCTCCAGTGGACTTTCATTTAGAACAGCCCCTCCCTGCTCCACATTTTCCTCTATAAAAGCAGCTCCCCTCCTTTCTTTTCCAGATTTGCCTGTGGTTTGCCATAACATGCACATCCCAATTTGCAATTCGTTTGGCTATTCCTGAATAAACTCATTTTGAGATAAAATAACAGGCAAATTTGCTTTTTAAGTTGACAATATAAAATATCCAGTATAAGTAAATCTATAGAGATAGAAAGTAGATAAGTACTCACCGAGGAGTGGGGTCGGAATGGGGGTTTGTGGAAATGGGGAGTGACTACTAATGGGTATGGGGCTTCATTTGGGGGTTATGGAAATATTAAAGTTGATTGTGGTGATGGCTATACAACTTATAAATATACAAAAACCACTGAATTTTATACTTATATGGATGACTTGCATGCTACGTGAGTTATATCTCAATACATCTGAAAAATAGAAATAACATTATATTTTTATTTTATGGTACATCTTTTCTTGAATTTTCCATGTTTAGGATACATTTCAGGATTTTAGACTGAATTTTACAGTATAATCGCTACATATTCAACTTTAATTTTATATTGCTCAAAGTAATCCTCCTCCCATTATTACTTCTATTCTCAAATTTTACTTTAATGCCTAAAATTATGGTTCAAATTGATATGTGATCCACAAAATACTGTTGTTTGGGCTTATTCTTTTCTCAAAACTCATTATGGTATATCCTGTATTGCTAAGTAGCTGCCTGTTCTTTGTCTTCCAATAGTAGAGAATGTATGATTGATTGTATTTGCTATTTTTTATTCCTGAAATAAACGTGAATTTTATAGAATAGTTTAATATGTGTATACTTACCATTCTAACACATATCTTCTCATATTTTTATACTTCTCCTCTACCTTTCCTCTTCTTTCCCTATCACCTTCTTCTCTTTTCACTTCCTCTTTTGCTCCCCCTCTTCTTTCTTGAATTTGGCTTCCTCCTTATCCTTCTGTAATTTCTAGATTTTTTTACACTTTGAAAAATAAAGGGGCCAGCCCTGTGGCCCAGTGGTTAAGTTCATGTGCTCTGTTTCGGTGGCCCAAGGTTTCGCTGGTTCGGATCCTGGGCGCGGACATAGCACTGCTCGTCAGGACACACTGAAGCAGCGTCCCACATGCCACGACTAGAAGGACTTACAATTAAAATATACAACTATGTACTGGAGGGATTTGGGGAGGAAAAAGCAGAAAGAAAAAAAAGAAGATTGGCAATAGTTGTTAGCTCAAGTGCCAATCTTTAAAAAAGGAAAAAATGATAATGAAATAAAAGATTTGCCCATAAGGATAACTATTTTTGTTTATTATTTTCTTACAATTTGGACGCCATATAGTGATTCACTACTTTTGTTCATTACACTTAAAGCTGTACATTCACACTTGAATCTCTACTTCTCCAACTGTTCATATTAAGGATTTCTTTTCTATTGCCTTCTTCCCTGGTCAAGTAAAGAAATTGACACAATTGTACACTCCCAGCCCAGACTTCTTCCTGCATTAAGTTTCTGGTTGGTTAAATTTGGTAAAGTTTTGACTCAGTTTCTCCTATTTATTGTCTTATTTTTCTTATTGCAATTATTATTATATTGGTTTACATAGCTTACCTAATACACATAAATATTTTGAATCCTATTAGGGTTCTTATTTACACTTCTGAGATTCGATAATTTTATTTCTCAGTATCTGTTATTTTACCTAATTAAATTTTGATTCTTTCTTTTTCGTTATTTCCTTATTGGTTAGAAATTTCTTCTTTATATAGATTTTCAGGAAAGTCAGTTTTAGTGGCACCCTCACTGATTTCAACTCAATGATGTCACTGCATTGATTTTCCCTTTACAAATAGATATAATATAGCATTTAGATCTCTCTTTCCTCTCCTCTGCCTCTTACCTCTCTCCCCTGAATTACTTGGTAGATCATTCTCTATTGAATTGTGGCTCCGATATCATTATGTTCACTGGAGTAACATTACAGAACATTCCATTAAAAGGCAGTACTAAGAGTGGACCAATAAAGGTATGAGATTAAAAATAAAAATAAAAAACCTTATAAACACAAAAAGCTAATTTTCTCATAACAGACTTTTTTACTAGCATATGTCTAGAAGTTTGACTGTTTCAATTAAGACATTTATTCAATCCAAGAAAGGTTTCTTACAATAAAACTTTAATTATTATTTGTTTTAAATGCTCTTGAATCACATACAGTACTATAAAGCTTTTATAGCTTAGATCTGATCTTTGTCCTACATATTTGTTTCCTTTCTAATTGCTTTAGACTTCTGCCGTATTAATTTGCAATCTGGCAGAGAGGCTTTTTTTTTACTCAGTGTCACTGTAAATTTTTTGTAGTGTTAATTTTTCTATTCAGGGTTATTATTTAAGATGTAAGTATATTATTTAATTCACAGAATCTTTCATATTCTACTATTTCATCCAGATCTTCTTTATTCCTAATACCCTTTTATGAAGGCCATTCCTCAATATCTATTATCTGATTTTTTTCTTCACTAATTTCATAACAGCAATATACAATACAAATGTGTATGGTACAGAAAATTTACTTTCTTTATACTGATGTAAATTATTTCTTAGAAACACTTTCTTTTACTTCCCAAGTGTTACTTTCCTTTTGTTCTGCATGGTAAATCATTTCAACAGTTCTCATGAAGTATTGCTGTCTCTTTGCCAATATTAACTGGGAAAGACATATCTGTCCCTCTGAGTAGATTCTCCTCTGACTCTGCAATGTTTCCCTGATAATAGTGTGTTAAAAAATAAAAACAAAACTAAAACAATTTCTTTATTCTAACACTCAGTGCTGATGGTTGTAAAAGAATATTGACAAGTCAGAGACCCAGAACACTAAGAGGAAAAAAGGAATTAGAATCCAAAGTTAACTCAGCCAGAAACATCTTTGCTATCTCTCTTCTCAGTACTTAGCTGATTAGGTATACTAGAAGTCCACTTTATATATCCATGCATCTATTTAGTCTGACTCATAAATAACTGTCTCATCTTCTTCTTAACTTTACATGAATTTTATCATTTAAATGAAGAGATATTACAGGATTATTATTCACCCATAACTTTCATGGAACCCAATATTTCAGTTTATAAAGAATTATTCTTTATTTTTAATCTAATTTATTTAGAAGAGAACACTGAATCTTACCTGTTGTTTCCCCCTCTAAGGTTACCAGTGTTCTGCCCATCAAAGCAAATTAATGAAAATACATAAGTCAATATAAACACACACAGACAAAAGCCACTTTTAAGTGAGCACATTACCTGCATTATCACCCACAACAACAACGCATAATCTATAACAAGGTGGCTCCAAAGATATCCTCTGATCCTCCCTCACTTATAACTAGCCAAAATATCAATAGATTAAATGAATTATTAAAAAAATATGTGAGACTTCTGGTTTTATCTGTGACACATGAGGAGCTTCAAAGCAGTCGTTTCAAGTTGTCCTCACAACATGAAAAAGCTGTACAAACTAAAAATCAATTACTTTTCTTGAATCCTTCAGAGAACTAGGCTTAGAAGATACACTGTCCACCCCAAGTCAGGAGAGAAAGGTGAATCCAGAGAGTCACGGCTGAGGTCTACTTACTGGGAGCAAAAACCTCTGAAACCATAAAATAGTAAGAACTTTTAAAGGGTAATTTTGATGAATTACTGAGTATTGATTAGTATGAGAGTGAGAAACTCCTAGAATCCCTGGGAGGCTGCAGTCTTAGGTGAGTCCCTACACTTTCATGAGCTTTACCTCCAAGAACATCACTGGTACTTGTAGTAAGAACAGCCGTGAGAATGATCCCTCATGTTGCTGGCATAAGGAAGATTAGTTATTGTGAAATATGCCCAGAGCTTTCCCTATAAGAAAGGCTTCCTCTCAAAAGAAAACTTTTTAAGAGCCTCATCAAGGATTCTTGGAGGGCTGGCTCAGTGGCATTGTTGTTAGGTTTGCATGCTCTGTTTCCATTGACCGAGGTGCATGGGTTTGGATCCCAGGCATGGAGGAACACACCACTCATCAACCCATGCTATACTGGCATCCCACATACAAAATAGAGGAAGACTGGCACAGATGTTAGCTCAGGGACGATCTTCCTTAATCAAAAAGAGGAAGATTGGCAACAGATGTTAGCTCAGGGCAATTTTCCTCAAAAGAACAAATAAGAATTTTTCAGAAAGGGCATCCCTCCCATTGCAGCACCTCCTAGACGTCTTGTCTCACAAGAAAGGGGAGGGTACTCTGCAAGAAGAAACACTTTTGACGTTCACAGGCTGCAAATATAGGCCCACTAAAAGACTGAGATTTAATTAGAAGATTATGGACTCTGCCAGTTCCCCCATACCATAAAACCACATCAATAGAGCTCCAATATAATACTAGTGGATTACAGCTGAAAGGCACAAGCTCTCTCTGTGTGTAGGAGAGCTGAGGGAAGCCTAGTCAAGACAGAAGACAAAAATAAAACACTAGAGGAATATGGAGTCTCTGACAACTCTAGCTATAGCACACATTTAACATAGTCGAACTCCTAGCAAGATCAACATAAATACTCATACTGGAGACCAATTTACCTCAGTTACTATTATCCTAAACGACATGCCTGAATTTCAACCAAAATTTACAAGGCATGCTAGAAGGCAAGAAAAAACAAGCATCACAACCACACACAGGTATGATAGAGATGTTAGAATTATCAGACCAGGGATTTAAAATAACTTCGACTGACATGCTATCAGCACTAATGGAAAAGCAATACAACATACAAGAACAGTTTGATAATATAACCGGAAAGATAGAACTTTTAAGTAAGAATTGAGAAGAAATACTAGAAACAAAAAACACTGTAGGAGAAACGTTTTTTGATGTGCGCATCAATAGATTCGATATGGCTAAGGAAAGAATCAGTGAGCTTGAAATTATCTTAATGAAAACTTTCCACAATGAAATTGAAAAGGAAAAAGAGTAAGCAACAAAACAAAAAAATCTAAGAATTATGAGACAAAGGTGTGACATACGCATAATAGAAATACCAGAAATAAAAAAGAGAACAGAGAAAAGGAAATTTTTGAGGTAATTTGATGTAATATTGTCCAAGGGCTTTCCAAACTTAATGAGGTACACCAAACCACAGATCCAGAAAAATCAGAGAACGCCAAAGACAATAAAACACCCACCACCGCCTGTCTAGGTGTATCATCATATCATGCAGCATACAAAAGACAAAGAGAAAATCTTGGAAAAAGCCAGGGCATATGTTTGTGGGGGCGTCTTATCTGCAGAGAAACAGGGAGAATAATTGCAGTGGATTTCTCACAAGACAGTGAGTGAAATATGTAAAGTGTCACAAGAAAAATGCAACCAACCCAGAACGCTATATGAGGAAAATTATGCTTCAAAGTGAAGAAGAAATTATGGCTTCCACAGACAAACCAAAACGTAGGGGATTCATTGACAGCAGATTCGCCTTTCATGATAGCTTACATGATTTTATTCAGGCAGAATGAAAATTATATAGGTCAGAAAATTGGTTCTACATCGAGAAAGGAAGTGTGTCAGAGAAGCAATAATACAGGATAAAATAAAATATTTTTCTTAATAGTAATCTAAAATATAACTGTTTAAAGTAATAATAGCAACCATGATTTCGGCGATGATAGCATATGGAGGATGAGATAAATGACAGCAATGTTATGAGGGATGGAAGGAAGCAATTGGGAATGTTCTATTATAGAATATACATGAACCAGTATAAAACTATTTGAAGGTGGAATTTAACTAGTTCAAATGTTTATTATAAACACAAAGAGAAAACCTTTCCTGTTTTAAAAGAAAATCTAGTTGACACGCTAAGAAAAGAGATAATATGAAATCGTATAAAATGTTCAATCAAAACAGAGAAAAAAGGAATCTCTGAAAGTTACAAACATGGTTGACATTAAACCAAATATATCAATGATCATGTTATTTGCAAATTGACTGCACCAGAGATTTTCAGAGTAGATAAAAAAACAAGATCCAACTATACATTGTCTACAAGAAAGTCATAAGCACATATATAGATTAAAAGTGAAGGGATGGAGATATATCATGATACAATAATGTTTTTAAAAATTGAAGTAGTTATACTAATTTCATGTAGAGCAGTCTTCATAACAAAGAAAATTATCAGGTATAAAGACAGACATTACGTAATGATTAATGGACCAATTCTCCAAGAAGACATAACATTCCTAAATGTGTATACAACTAACAGCATCAAAATATGTGGCATGAAATAGACAGAACTGCATGGAGACGTAGACAAATCCATTTACAGTTAAAAACTCCAATACTGCTCTAACAGTAATTGATAATCAAGCAGGAAAAAAATGAATAAGGCATAGTTGACCTGAATAGCACAAGCGATCAACCTGATCTAATTGATACTTCAAGAACATTCCATCAAACAACAGCAGGATACATATTCTTCTGGAGCTCACATAGAATATTCACCAAGATGGACCACATTCTAGTCCACAAACATGGCATAAGAAGTCAATAATAAAATAAATCGTATAAAATATGTTCTCTGATCACAAAATTAAACTAGAAATCAATAATGGAAAGATAGCAGGGAAGAAATCCAAACATTTGTAAATTAACAACACATATAGTTAGTGTATGTAGTGTATGAGTCAAAGAAAAAGTCTCAAGAGAAATTAAAGAATATTTCAAACTAAGCGAAAATGAAAAATCAACTTACCAACATTTGTAGTGAATGCAGTATGTGGAAGGAAATTTTTGGAATTAAATATATATATATATATATATATTATAAAATAACAAAGATCAAAAATCAACAAATAACCTAAGCTCCCAAATTAGGAAACGAAAGAAAGAAGAACAATTTAAACCTAAAGCAAGCAGACAAAAACAAATAATAAAAATTACAGCAGAAATGAGTAAAGTTGAAAATGTAAAAAATATAGAGAAAATCAATATAATAAAAAAAGTGCTTCTTTGAAAAGATAAATAAAAGATAAAACAATTAGCAAATAAGGAATGAAAAAAGGATCATCATTACCGATCCCACAGACATTCAAAGGAATACTGTAGACAACTCTATAAATTTAATAGCTTTGATGAAATGAAACAATTACCTGAAAGAAACAAACTAATAATTTCACAAAAGCAGAAATAGATAATATGAAAAGCCCTATATTTAAGAAAGAAGTTAAATCCATTTTTAACTTTCCAAGAAAGGTATCACCATGTCCTGATGATTTCATTGGTGAATTCTACCAAACATTTAAGGATCTTTTCCAGAATATAGAAACAAAGGGAGAATTCCCTAACTCATTCTATGAAGTCAGCACTATGCCAACTAATATAAAATCCAAATAAAGACACTACAATGAAGGAAGATTATAGACCAACATATCTCATGAACATAAGCACAAAAATCCTCAAAAGATTTTAGCAAATGCAATCCAACAATGTATATGATGATTATACAACCCAACCACAACCTGTGTCAACCTTATCGAAGGTATACAAGGCTGGTTTGACAATTGAAAATCAATCAGTATTGTTCCCGAACCTGAAGTGAGTTCGCTCACCCCTGGCGCAGCAAGCCAATCTCTGGCACCGGGTGTGGTGGAAGAAAGTAGGAACTTTATTTTTGCACAGCACTGAGCAAGGAGAGAGGGCAGCTAATGCTCAAATCCCAAACTCCCCGAAAAGCTAAAAGGAAGGGTTTTTATTTGGGGTTTTAGGTAGGGGAGGGGGAGCATATGGCCTTGCTGGTCAGAGCTTTCCCACCAGCCTCTCTTTGGCCTTGAGACACTTGCAGAGAGAAGGGAGCCCGTGACCTTGCTGGTCAGCAGCTTTCCCACCAGCCGGTATCTCTTTGCGGGAGGAGATAGTCCAGGTGCTTGTCCTTGATGGTGTCTGTCTCCATGGATGATAATGGATTTTGGAGCCAGGAAGCCAGAGAGTAAGCAGGGAATGAGTGTTTTGGTTTTAACCCCATATATGCTGGGTTTAATGTGGGGAAACTGATACCAGGGTCGATATCAGTATAATTTATCACATTTTATAAACATATCAATTGACATAGGAAAAGCATTTGACAAATCCAACACCCATTCATGAGAAAAAACTTAACAAATTATCAAGAAGGAAAACTTTGTAAATTTCATAAGGAACATCTACAAAATATCTACAGCCAAAATCACAATTGTGCAAACTGGATAGTTCTCCCCTAAGATAAGGAACAAAGCAAGGATGTCCTATCTCATTACTCCTATTCAACATCACTGTGTATGTTCTAGCTACTGTAGTAAGACAAGAAATGAAATGTGAGGGGCATAGATTAAAAAGAAATAATGTCCCTATTTTCAGATGATTGTGTATAAAGAAAACCTCAAAGAAATTACAAAAAATAATAATAATAACTTCCTGGAGTTAATACATGAGTATAGCAAGGTCACAGGATACATACACCCCTCTCAGATTCCCATATTATGAACACTTTAATATTTGTCACAATTAACAAACTCATATTGATATATTATTAACTAAAGTTCATACTTTGTGAGAGTTCCAAAGTGTTTCCTTAATGTCCTTTTTGGGGTTGAGGATCCCATCTACATTACCACATTATGTTTAGTACTCATGTCTCCTTGGGATCCTCATGGCTATGACCGTTTCTTAGACTTTCCTTGTTTGTGATTACCTTGACGGATTTTTGGGGGGTCTGTCAGGTATTTTGTAGACAAAACACTATCACTATATTTATAAATGTCTGATTTTTCTGATGATTAGACTGGGGTAGTATGGGAACTCTGTACTGTATTTGCAATAATTCTGTAAATCTAAAATTATTCTAAAAGAAAACATTTACTAACAAATTACAAAAAAACACACAATGATAAGGCAAAAGAAAAGTATTCTAGGGGCCGGTCCTGTGGCCGAGTGGTTAGGTTCACGCGCACCGCTTTGGTGGCCCAGGGTTTCACAGGTTCGTATCCTGGGCACAGACATGGCACCACTCATCAGGCCTTGGTGAGGTGGCATCCCACATGCCACAACTAGAAGGACCCACAACTAGAATAGACAACTATGTACTGAGGGGATTTGAGGAGAAAAAGGAAAAATTAAAAAAAAAAACCGAAAAGTATTCTAAAAGTGTGGCTTTCTTTGACAAATAAATGCAATGTGATTTGAAGGCTCTACAAACCTAATACAGGAGTATAAAAATTATAGTCCAGACAAGTATAATTTTAGACCTCCTACTTCTCATTTGTCCTATGAGCAAGAAGACATGCATAGCTCTTGGAATTCTAAATTAGCATTCCCTTTTAGAAACCTCTCATCTTTCTACACATGTGAGCCGTAGGATAAATGTAGGGCACAGTTGGATTGACCCATAAGCCAGAAGGCATTTTGCCCAGGAAACTCTCTGTGGAGCAAGGTTCATGGAGAAGAGAGGGAGAGAGAAGGAGCACCTAATCTTATTATTTTGAGGGCTACATTTTCCATTTAGCTCATCTCTAATGTAGATTTGAACTCTTAATGAATTCATTAGATAAAATATTTGCTCAGCTGTGCAGGTTGATCCAAATGTGCCTCAGAGCACCGTTTTTGATTTATGAGAAAAATGTGTTGAAAGCATTTATTTGATGGAATCAAATTGCAAGCTGTGGTATTTTAAGAATGCCCTGTGAATTTCAATCTCTAGAGTGATCAATGAAGCCAATCATATTATTTGGAGAAAAATTGATGTTATTTTATTTATTGGATGACATAAAATAAGGTTTTTAAATTTTTAAGTAAAACTAAAGGAGTATTAATTTTGTTTGAACTATTGAAAATGAAATTCCATAACATCATTTGCGTGTTATTTCTGTCTAAATAGTTTGATGCAAATTATAAAATAATCTAAGGCACCAAGAAAAACTGAAGTCATTCACTGAGGGGAATCTGATCATTTAAATTGTAAATCATATTAATGGGGGACAGATATTTTAACTTCTGATGAGTTTACCTGCATTTATTACAAATTTTACTAAAATTTAAGTAATGACTCCTAGTTTACAGAAGATGGCAAGATACCTTCAAAGTAAGTTTAGATAATAACCACCAATTTAGATAACATGTCAAAATATTCTTCAAAACACTGCAAGGTATCATTTACCCCCTGACTTTTACGTATTCCACTCCTTCACAATTCACTTTAGCTGGATTTGACTCTCTATTCATATTTCTACTTATAAGTGTAAACTTGCACAGGTTTCTTGCCCAGGCTGATCTTTTGTTTTCTTCTTTGTCAATCTGAGATAGAGAGGGCGATGGTAAATATCTTATAGTTTCAATACAAGGATTAAATGAGAAATTTTACGTTAAATACTTATTACAAGAGGTGGCACATAGAATTCCTCAGTAATACTAGTTAGGAGGAGAAGGAGGTTCACGGGTAAGAGGAAAAGGAGTCAAAGGAAAACACATTGACTGGACATCTATTTTGACCTAAGCACTGTCCCAAGTGATAGAACCAGAAGACAGAGAAGCCATAGATTCCATTCTAAATAAGGCTACAGTCCAGTGGAAGAGAAAGAAATGCAAACCAATAATTAGAGGAAAGCATAACAGCTCCTATAGCAGCCTGGAGGAAGAGAACAAGTCCCTGTATGGGAATACAAGAAGATACCATAAAGAACGTGGAATGCTTTATCAGTTTCTATTGATATCAAGTTGAAGTCTCAGCTTTTCTTCAACTTTTAGACCAGTCTCAATTAGAGACTGCAATCCTAGAATCAACTTAAATACTCAATTTTCAACAGAAACAATTATTTGTATCTCCTTCTCCTTCTAGGCCCATCCGATCTCCATGACTCAGTCCAGCTGGGACCCTGCCCCGTAAACACCTACAGAGGACAGGTGATCACACTGCTTAGAATTCCAAGCACAGTAGTCCCCTAATTTCTTTCTACTTTTCTCAAATCAGCTTTAAGTTTTCAATTCCTCATCTTGAAAGATGAGGAAATAAGATGTTTCATGAAAAGTAAATGTATCACCACGGCCTTTTATGTACTTGGGAACGAGCAATCAGCATAAGACAAAATAGAAAATGGCACATTTGTTGGAATTCATGTATTATGTATAATGAGAATACAAAAGCTTACTTAGGTCTTTCAGTATATCAAGCTTATTCTCATTCAGGTTTCTACAGCCATTTAGTAATGCGCAAAATATTTATTTGTATTATAATAAAAATATTGTGTAAATAATATAACACATTTGAGAAATATTAAAGAAACCAAAGACAAAAAAATTAATCATAATCTGATCATCCATTCAAAACCTATTAAGGTGTTTTACAATAATTTTTAAATTTTTCATTATCTATATAGTTTTTAACATATGTATCCTAATAATTATATGTTTTCTTAAATAAAATGTTCTTAAGAACTTTATTCATTAAGCCTGCATAAAATTTCATTTTACTGGTATAGAAATTAGCCACGTGACTTTTTAAGTCATTTGGTAATTTTTGTAATTATAAATTGTGATATGTTAAATTTCATTATATGTAAATATATTCTCACCCTTCCGATTTTTTCCTTGCAAAGATTCCATGTAGTATAAAAAATACACTATCAAAAAATGTAGTGATTTTGAGCCTCTCAATACAACTTAAAATCCTTCCAACAATGTAGGAGCATATCAATTTCACCATACAGCATAAGCACTTATTATTTTCTTTCTAAATACATGCAAACTTGATAAGCAAAAAAGTCATTGCTACTTTCATTTTCTCACTCTTTTTGTATTGCAGTTGAACTGTTCTTAATTTGATTATTGACAATTTCTATTTCTTCTATGAATAATCTGTTCCTTATTTTTCTCGTTGAAGAGTGTTTTCTTATTTATTTTTTGTTCTCTTAAGTGTATTACAAATATTGAAGTTTTGTCAACTTATGTGTAAATATTTTTCGCAATTGTTTTTACTTTTCTTCTTTTTTTTAACTTACAGAGAAATTATTTTCTAGGTGTTATGATCTATTGAACTTTTTAATTTTCATTTTCCCTTCTTTTATTAGAAATGTTTTAAATTTTCGAAAACATCTAGAAAAGTTCATTTCAGGTTTGATATTAAAATGTGTATTCCAATTGTAATTTGTGTTAGTGTGTGATGTAAAGCAGAGCCTACTAACTTTTTCCCTTTAAATACTATTTATTGTGTACCCACAGAGGTGTCCCAATCTCAGAATGGCTGCAGAGAGAAAGAGAGAATTATAAGAGCTAGAGCCAGGAGGTTGGCTCAGAAAATTGTTTCCATACTTTGAAGGATTTTTTCTGATTTTCTTGTCATTGCAGACTTTATATCCTACAGTTTTATCTACATATTGGGAGTGAGTCAGTATTTTTACACTTATTTGAAGCTATCTCGCAATTAGTTTCAGAAAATGTAGCACACATTTTTAGTTCAAGGATATACTTCTTTGTTTATTATGGTCAAAAATGTGATTACTAGAAGTGAACCTATCCTTTTTTAGTTTTGGTAGAATGCACATGATATTCATCATTTTAACCATTTTTAAGTGTACAGTTCAGTAATGTTAAATCTACTCACATTGCTGTATAACCAACCTCCGGAACTTTTTCATCTTGCAAAAGTGAAATTCTATACACATTAATCAACAGCTCATTTTGCCCTCCACCCAGCCCCTGGCAACCACAATTCTACTTTCTTTTTCTATGAAATGACTACTATAGACATCTCATATAGATGGAATCACACAGTATTTCTTGTGACTGGCTTATTTCACTTAGTATGATGTCTTCAATTTTCATCCATGTTGTAGCATGTGTCAGAATTTCTTTCATTTTTAAGTCTGAATAAAGCTGTGTGTATGTATACACTGCATTTTGTTCATCCGTTCATCCATTAAGAGACGTTTGGGTTGCCTCCACCTCTTGTCTATTGTGAATACTGCTGCTGTTAACGCAAGTGTACAAATATCTCTTCCAGATTCTGCTTTCAATTCTTTTGGATATATACCCACAAGTGGCAATTCTGGATCATATGGTCTCCTATTTTTAATTTTTTGAGGAACCACCATACTGTTTTTCATAGTGGCTGCACCATTTTACCTTCCCACCACCATTTGGGCCTATACTTTGAAATTTCTCATCCGTTGTTTATATAGTACTAGTGCCAGCTTTTCTATTTGTTACATATCTTGACGGACACAATAAAATCCTAGAATAAAATTCGTCAGCAAAAGTGCAAAGTTAGATTTTAATCAGTAACTATCCCAGCCCTGTTCTCCAGAGTGAGGCCTAAAGCTCTCCTCTTTTGCTGGGGTGAGAAGTTACAAAATAACTGTCTCATCATTTCAGAATTTTTCAGATTAACATTTGCTCAGTTGTCTTCTAGAGTTTATACTTTTGAACTTCATGTGACAACAAAGACCATCTACAAATATTGTTTGTCATTAACCATGCAATAACTCAATCACATATTATATACAGTTTAATTTTGGACTCAACTGATGGGATCAGAGAAAATTCTGATTATTGTGTTTTAGTTATGGATCTGGCTGTGTTTGGCAAGGCAGCTTTCAGCATATTTAACCAGAAATCTGAGACTGCTCAAATTCTTGTGGCCTGCCAACAGCAAATTCTGCAGTGTCTTTGTCTTTCTAAAACACTTGGAACTGGTTCCTAATGTTTCCTCTGAAACGAGATTTATTGCATTTGCCACAATGATTCTGTAAATGGCCCTTATCCTGAATTAGTGATATTTTACTATAAGTTAAATGCAATAAACCATTCTCTGCCTAACTAATGTGTAGAATGTTAAAAACCATAATCAGCATAAAAGTTTGTTCTCAATTGCACCTCTTTCAAATAGAGAAATCCAGAGCTACAGAATTATAACAGTAGAGCAAGTACTCAGGCAGTGAATGTTCCCAAACAGAACTTCCATAGTTGAGATAAGATTTCAGTGTAAATATATGGGCAGCAATGAGAATAAGATAAACCACTGAGGATTAGACGAGAGAGTATCACAGAAAATTTAATTCCTAACCTACAAATAATAAGGACTTTGAAAAAAGTAATGCTCTTTTAGGCATTTAAAATTAAACTGTGTTTTTATTTGATTACGAATAAATGATGACAGGAAAAATCAATTGTATATTTTACTATTACTATGTTATGTATCTGGTACATTTTAAATGGTCTCAGTTAACAGCCAGGCAGAGATTTAAAGGCTAAGCAATAAATCATCATGTCAGTAACCACTAGCCAGGTCCTTCAGTATGTAAATGTGAAAACATTTGTATCAATTTATCCAAAAGCAGTGATCATTAAACTCTAAAGAGAATAATGTATATATCAAAAAGTAATGTATTTATACTATTATTTTACACTCTGGTTAACAATCAAAATAATGAAATCTCTTTCCCTCCATAATATACTGGAGTACGCAATAAATAAACAATTCAGTATTTTGCAGGAGTCAGGAGAGGTTAACTGCTATGACAAACCCCAAATCTCTGTGTCTTATACACTAAAACTGTCTTTGTCACTTACTTCATGGGCAAAGCAGACTGAGAGGAGGCTCTGATCCCTGCAGACATTCAGGCATCTCTACTCGTTTCCTCTCAAGGCTCCACACTCCTCTGTGTACAAAACATCTTCCATATTCAGCTGACTGGGACAAAGAATGCAGGATTCAAGTGGGGAGTTTGATAAACCAGGAATGGAATTAGCATCTGTCACTTCTTCCCACAGTCTGTTGGCCAGAACTCAGTAACCTGGACAAAATTTCCAGCAAGGGAAGGCTGAGAAATATATTCTAACTCTGGTTCCAGGAATAGTCTCTACTTCACTATTTAATGGTCATGTCTCTTTCCCTTCATGAACTACATAGTCATATATTTTTCCATTTTCTTCTGGGTGGCTCATTTCTTCTTATTGATACACGGGTGTTCCTTACATATTTTATCTTCTAATTCTTTGCCATTTACATGCATTTTTTTTTCATATCCTATCCGACTGTGGCCTTTTTTTTTTGGTCCATTTTGTCATACGAAATCTAAAAATGTTAATATAATAAATACATATTTTCCTTTATTGTATTTGCTTTTTGCATACCTTTTCTCTTGTTATCCCATATGACTGATATATCCAAAATAGTGTACATTATTTTGTTTTAAAAAGTTTTAGAGGTATGCTTTTCACACAAAACATGTTTTTGTGTGTGCTTGTTTTTATTTTTTTAAGTGCATACTTTGCTTTGGAACAGGGTATACCTTTTGCTTAATGTTGTCTTCATTCTCTCTATTCTTTAACTTTATAAATCCAATGAAAAGAACTTTGTAATTCCTTCCCCCCCCCATGCCATCCAGCTTTTTATATTTACGTGCTACATTCTAGTTAAATCCCTTATGTTAGTCTTTAACAATACTAGTTAGTCTTTCGACTTCATCCTTTCTGCTATTCAGCCCATATTTTATTTTTTAAATCAACAATTACATCTATCTTTTCTATAGCATCCTCTTTTTTTCGTGAAGATGATCCTATAGTGAATTTTCCTTATGCTTTAGATAGGAATACTCTGAAGTCCTCATCTCATTGCCTTGTAAATTCACAATTGGTTCAGCTTCTTTTATCTTGTTCATGGTGTTGGCTTTCCTAAAATCCTTGCTGTTCATTGAATTGGTACTTAGTATCTGAATGAGATAACCAATTCATTCATCCTGGGTTTCCCAGGATGCTCCTGGGTTTTAAAACTGGAAGTCCACAACCTGGGAAATCTGTAAGTCCCAGGAAAATTGGAAAGATCAGTCTCCCTAATTCTAGGTCAAAATTATCTTGTGTTAGTCCTGGGCAGTGACTTTTTTCCAAGACCTTGGAGGCTTCTGGACAGTACTTTTGGAGATTCTGGTTGTTTTCCAGGACAGCCTTTGAGACATAGGGTTGCAATATTATCACACTCCTTTGAGTTCCCATCTCCTTGCTTAATTTAAAAATGTTTGAGATTTCTAGTTTAGCAAGAGTGTCTTCTTTCCTATTTTGGAAATTGTGGTATTTTTCAAATTCATTTTAATATTGTTTCTATCATGTTTTATGAATACTGTGATTGAGGAACTGTTTGAGTGTATGCTGGGAAGGTCAATATTCTCTTTATATTCTAATTATTTCTCTCAATAGTATAATTATTCCTCATGTGACCTGATCCTTTTGTTGCTATTGTTGTTATGCATAGAATCCATAAAGAACACATTATTTAGTTCAATATTTTGGAAAAGAAGTGCTGCTTGAAAATGAGGGTAGAGTTGCATGTACTGACTATGAAAATTTTCAAGAAACATTTAATCAAATGGATTAATTCAGTATAGCTTAAAGAGGAGTATTTGCCATATATATACAAATAACTTTATATGTGTATAAAGTTATGCTAAGCCATGTTGATGGGAGTTAATAAAATCTAAGGTAAATGTATGTTTCATGAATTCTAGGAGCCAAAGGTAATAGGTCAGTCAGGAAAGGACAGGTTCTACTAAGGTGAAAACAATCGTTAAAATATTTGTAGCATAAACAAAATAAGATGATTTACAATATTGGTCATGATGAAGTAGCTTGTATTTGCCTAGTCTTTCAAGAAAAATCACTATAAAAGTTGGATAAAACAATCATTTAAATGATCTGGAGGCCAACCAAAGCAGTTAGGATAGAGATGGATTCATTCCTGAGATAAGGGAGGCACAACTAGGGGCACTCCCATTCAGTCCTGAGGACACTTTCTGATACAAGGCATAGGAGAAGATTTTGAGCAGAAAATTTTGCTGGACAGAGAAGACAGTTATGGGAGTCTACACTGTCAGAACAACTAAAAATTCATGTGGAAAATATGGATAAGAGAGGCTGATAACAATTGAGACAAAAAAATCTGTGTGCCATTTCCTTTAAGGAATTTGACATCTTGTATGCTGCATCTTTGCAAAGAATAAAATGTCAAAAATCTCAGCATAAATCAATGGCTGTGAGGGTAAAAAGTTGAGCACAGATGTCAGCAAATGCATGGTGGTAGGGAGACAGATCTTTTGGGCCTGCCAGATGGAGGGGCCCTGGTATACCCAAGGGACATTTCATAAACACCTCAGAATAGCCATGCTCTAGGAATAATGGTGAAAGAGAAGTAGAGAAACCTTAATAAAACCTAAAATTAATCCTTGAGTGGATGATAGAGAGAAGCTTGTACTCTATCTGCCTGCCAGAAAATAAAACTCTCTTAGGAGAAAATATTATTTCAATCCACTAATAATTTTAAACTATAATTCCAATCAAACATTTCAAGACAGAATCCAGTAGGAAAAAAATAAAAAAGGAAAAGCAGAACCACAGGAGATTCAGATATCAGAGCTCACAGGGATTTAAAATTATCACTAATGTGTGTAAGAAAGTAGAGCAATGGAGAATTTTGACAGACCATGGAACATATATATAAAAAGCAATAAAATGAAAAATTTCAAAGTAAAAAATGGAATAATTAAAATTAGGTATTTGATAGACGGTTTAATAGTACATTGTACACTGACTATCAATATTAGTGAACTAGAAAATAGATTACATGACAAAGAAAAAAGGAATCTAAATTGCTGAAAAGAATGTTAGAGAAACATGCATCACAAGGAAAAGATTCAATATCTCAAAACTGGCACATCAGAAGGAAAGGAGACGAGTATAGCAGTGGAAGCGATGCAATGAATAGATAATGGTTAGATTTTTTCCAAAACAAAATGCACATCAAAATACACATTCAAGTAGCATTCTGAATCTCATCAGGATAAACATGAAAAGAAAAAGTGAAGTTTGAGCAGTTATACTCAACATGATAAACACCAAAGACAAAAACAAAATACTAAAGGTGGATAGAGAATGTGAGATATTTCTTCCAAACACAGAAGACTATGGAATGCAACTTTGTCCTGCTGAAAGAAAATGATTGCCAACTTAGATTTCTATACTAAGCAGGGATAGCCTACAAAAATATAAGTAAAGGGGCCAGCCTGGTGGTGAAGCAGTTAAGTTTGAATGTTCTGATTTGGCAGCCCAGGTTCACCAGTTCAGATCCCACGTGCAGAACAACCCACCGTGTATCAAGCCATGGTGTGGCAGGCATCCCACATATAAAAAAGAGGAAGTTGGACACACATGTAGCTCAGGGTCAATCTTCCTCAGCAAAAAGAGGAGGATTGGCTTCAGATGTTAGCACAGGGAAAATCTTCCTCAAAACAAAAAATACAAGTAAAATAATGACTTTTTTGTAATCCAGTAAGCAAGGTCTAAGTCAATTCAATGTCCACATTGAGACAATATTATAGGAAATTTTGCAAGCAGGAAACAAATTTCATATGGAAATGCTGCAAAGAGAAATAAATAAACATTAGTGAAATTCACTACTTAAAAGATAATATAGTGCCTTGAACATTTTCAAATAGATTCAGAATTATAATATCTGAGCAAAGAAGTACAAAATAGGAGGAGTTAAGGGAATTAAACTATCATATGAATTTTACATTGTTCAGAAACTGTTGAAAGTCCAAATTTAAGTCAAGGATGTACGTTGTACTCTCTAGGTTAATTGTTAAAAATATAATAGAAACTGATAACAAATAAATATATTTAAAAATATATGATAAAAAATATCTCAACAACACAGAAGAAAGCAATGTTAGAGAGATAAGAGCACAGAAGAGAAAGTACAAATGTAAAACAAGGAACAAAATGGTAAAATTAAGCAAATATATCAGCAATTAAATATAAATGTAACACTACAATAAAAGGAGGTGTTCAAAATTGTTTAAAAAATCTATTGATATACTGTTTACAATAGACATGCTTTTAAAAATAAGGACACATATGGTTGAACAGAAAAAAGGTAGAAAAATTAAAATTAAAATTATTTTATTGAGGTCATATTGGTTTATAACATTGTATAATTTCAGGTGTACATTATTATTTACCAGTTTCTGTATAGACTGCATCGTGTTCACCACCAATAGTCTAGTTTTTATCCATCACCATACGTATGTGACCCTTTACGCCTTTTGACCACCCACCCTACGCCCTTCCCATCTGGTAACCACTAATCTGTTTTCTTTGCCCATATATTTGTTTATCTTCTACATAGGAGTGAAATCATATGGTGTTTGTCTTTCTCTGTCTGTCTTATTTGGCTTAACATAATACCCTCAAGGTCCATCCAAGTTTTTGAAAATAGGACTATTTTGTCTTTTTATGACTGAGTAGCATTCCATATATACATACCACATCTTCTTTATCCATTCATCAGTCAATGGGCACTTGGGTTGCTTCCATGTCTTGGTTATTGTTAATAATGCTGCAATGAACATGGGGTGCATAAGTCTCTTTGAATTGTTGATTTCAAGTTCTTTGGATAAATACCCAGTAGTGGGATAGCTGAGTCATATGGTATTTCTATTTTTAGTTTTTTGAGAAATATCTGTACTGTTTTCCATAGTGGCTGTACCAGTTTGCATTCCCACCAGTAGCGTGTGAGGGTTCACTTTTCTCCACATCCTGTCTAACATTTGTTCTTTTTCATCTTCTTAATTATACCCATTCTGACAGATGTAAAGTGATATCTCATTGTAGTTTTGATTTTATTTTGTCTAAATTAGTGATATTTAACATATTTTCATGTGCCCGTTGGTCATCTGTATATATTCTTTGTAAAATGTCTGTTCATCTCCTCTGCCCATTTTTTTATCAGGTTGCTTGTTTTTTTATTGTTGAGTTGTATGAGTTCTTTATATATTTTGGAAATTAACCACTTGTCAGATACATGATTTCCAAGTATTTTCTTCTAGTTGGTGGGTTGTCTTTTCATTTTGTTCATGGTTTCCTTTCCCTTGGAGAAGTCTTTTACTCTCATTTAATCCTATTTGTTCATTTTTTCTTTTGTTTATCTTGCCTGAGTAGACATGGTATTTGCAAAGATGCTGCTATGACTGATGTCAGAGAGTGTACAACCTATATTTTCTTCCAGTAGTTTTGTCATTTCAGGTCTTACATTCAAGTCTTTAATCTATTTCCAGTTAATTTTTATTTATAGCATAAGCTAATGGTCTACTTTCAATATTTTGCAAGTGGTTGTCCAGTTTTCCCAACACCATTTATTGAATAGACTTTCTTTTCTCCATTGTATGTCTTGACTCCCTTGTAAAGATTAGTTGTCCATACATGTGTGGGTTTATTTCTGGATTTCAATTCTGTTCCATTGATCTGTATGTCTATTTTTGTGCCAGTACCATGCTGTTTTGGTTACTATAGCTTTGCAGTATATTTTGAAGTCAGGGATTGTGATGTCTCCAGCTTTGTTCTTTTTTCTCAGGATTGCTTTGGCTATTTGGGGTCTTCTGTTCCACATAAATTTTATGATTATTTATTCCATTTCTTTGAAGAATGTCATTGGGATTCTGATTGGGTTTGCATTGAATCTATAGATCGCTTTAGGTAATATGGACATTTTAACTATGTTTATTCTTTCAATCCATGTGCATAGAATATCTTTCCATTTCTTTACATCTTCTGAAACTTCCCTCAGTAATGTCATCTCTGTGCTCCACCAGCAGGTTTCTGTCATGTGGGTAGGGTCACTACACTTGGCAGACAACCAACTGAGTTGCTGTGTCAGGCAAGAGGGGCACTTTCTTTCACATGGGTTGGCTCTGCACTTGCAGGTGGTTTGGATGAGATCTTGTGCTTGGTAGGTAGGGCTCCTTCACGGGAGCTGAGCTGCTGTCACTTGGTGGGGAGCATTCCCATGAGCTGGCCATTGCAATATGGTGGGCACTCCCATGGGCCAGGTTACTACTCCAAAAGTGTTCACATGCAGAACTGGGCTGCCCCTGCCTCCTCTTGGATTTGCACCAGTGCTGTGTGAGGACCCATGACCCATGACCTGGATAGCTGCTACTGGGGAGAGGTGGGGTCCACTCACCTAGCTCCACTGCTTCCCAGGAATCCAGTCCACTCACCTTTAGATGTATGGCTGTGTGGATCTCTCAGGTGTCCTGTTGTACCATGTAGGGAAACAACTGTTGCTAATTAATGTCCATTTAGTTGTAACTTAGAGGGAAGAGACAAAGGAAACAAGTCACTCTTTCATGATGCTTACTCCTCAGCATGCAATGAAAGTTTTTAAATGATGAGCTTCCATACTAACACACTAAAAAGAATAGTCTTAAGTTGACCAGTTTACCCTCAATGGACTTCACAATGATTAGTCTCCCACTAAGTAAACTTCAGTTCACCAACTTTTTTTTTTTGTAGCGGGAGATTTTGATGAAGGAAATATTGTGTCGGAAGTTGCTTAAACCAAGAAATAATTCCAGAATGCTTTCATGTCCTTGTAGTTATACCATCAGAACTAAATAATGCAGAGAATCTAAACTTCAAAAGACGTTTGATGAAAATGGAATCTATCACAGTCTACTGATGAATGATTGAAGATGAATTTTGTAAACAATCTTTACTTGCTTAATTTAGAACTAAAGTTAAAATTAATATTCTAAGCTGGCTGAAATTATTTTAAATAATAAACATTGTTTATATCACCAGCATATTTGATTGCAAATATATCCTCCCAAATTGACATGTTAGCAATATCTATGAATTCACCAAATTTTAACTAAAAAATGTATGAGCTTTCTTTGTCCCATGAATTGGTCGTTTACTTCACTAACCAGTAAGCCAATATGTTGAAAAGAGACATCATTTGAAGATGGTCCAATTTTCAGCAAACATTTTTGGAAAATTGTGTTGGTTTATATTTTAGTCATAGCTACCTGAAGTGATAGTTTATAGGAACATCACAAAACTATTTCTATGTTTCTACGTCAAATTCTGGACATCTACTTGTCTCGGCATCTTAACACAGTGTACTTTCACTCAAGGCATTGTTTTTCATTTGAATTTATAACTTTAGATTTTATATATAAATTCTGCTGCTTAATAGTTGATGTCTTTATTTCTTCATTAACCAGGATATCTTTACAACAACATGCTGTGGTATGAGCATTTCACTATTAAATAAGGCTGAAAAACCAAACTCCAAATGTGAGGGAATGTACTTCCAAGTAAAATTAGTACATACTATTTCAAATGCCATTAATTACACCATCATTGTTTGACTAGGATAGCTGCAATCAGAAAAGTCAGTGTTCATGTGTGTTTTTGACATAAAGGACAGGAAATCTTGCTTCATTAATAAGGTGGTACTGAAAATAATCTAATATTATTACTAACCAAATTTGACTAGTAATATTTAACTATAAACACAAAACTGGCTTGATTACAAATGAATTTTATTTTTAAAGTAGCAAAATAAGAAAATAGCTAAAAATTTATATTTAGTTATAAAAATAAGTGAAAACGTTTATTTTCTTAGATTTCAATAAACTTTGGAAATTGTTGTTAGTGCCCTTGGGTCGATTCTGACTCTTACCGACCCCGTGTACAGCAGAGTGAAACCCTGCCTGGTCTTTTTGCACCATCCTCTCACCTTCTGGTGCTATATCAGACAATGGTCTGTTGCTATTGATAGAGTTTTCATGGTCCATTTTTTGGAAGTGAGTTGCTAGGTTCTTCTTTCTAATCTGCCTTAGTCTGGAAGCTCCACTGAAACCTGCCCACCATGTGTGACCCTCCTGGTAGTTGAAATACCGGTGGCATAGCTTTCAGCATTACAGCAACCTACAGATGCCACAGTATAACTGACAGACAAGTGGTGTGATTCCTTGGCCAGGAAACTGACCTGGGCCACAGCGGTGAAATGACCAAATCTTAACTGCTAGACCACCAGGGCTGGCTAATGTTGGGCATACAGCTAATAAATATATCACGTATAATGTCCTCCTGCAAAGAGCTAGTTCATAACACCCTCTACATGTAACTTAACATGTGGGTTGACCCCCACACAAACATGTCTACATACCGCTCATAGAAACACATCCACTGATCATGTGCTTGGATGTTGTGGGCACATCAAATTGCCATGAAAATTTCTAAATGCTTACTTTCAATTACTGTAATAGCCTCATTTTAATATCAGTAACAGTGTATAAGATACCACTAGTCTATGTATCACACTTTTAGTAGCACTGGCATACAACATTACACAACCCCAAATTCATAACATACAAGCTTTTTAAGTGCATAGGGAATGTTTACTCAAAATATCTCTTTTGATAAATTTGAAAGGGTTGAAATCATATGGAGCATGTTCTCTGGCCACAGTAGAATTAAGCAAGGAAAAAAAGATTAGTAGAAAGTCTTCAAGAATATATAATTAATCAATGTAATTATAAATATTATGTAAGTCAAACAATAAAGCATAATGAAAACTGGAAAATATTTGAAACTAAAAAATAATAATATGATATCTCAAAACTTATGTGATTCCCCTAAAAGAGTAATTGAAAGGGAATGTATTGTTTTAATACATATATTGAAAAAGAAGAAAGGCTAAAAATCTATTACCTAATCTTTCATCTCATAAGCTAAAGAAAGAACAGCAAATTGAACTCAAAAAGAGGTGAAGAAAGGACAAAAAGTGGTAACAGCAGAAACCAATAAAATATAAGGCAAATGAATAATATAGAAAGCCAATAAAACCAAAAGTTTTTTGTTGTTGTTCTTGTTATTGTTTTGGTAAGGAAGACTGGCCTTGAGCTAACAACCATTGCCAAACTTCCTCTTTTTTGCTTGAGGAAGATTGCCTTTGAGCTAACATCTGTGCCAGTCTTCCTCTCTTTTGTATGTGGGATCCCACCACAGCATGGCTTGACGAGCAGGGTGTAGGTTTGCACCTGGGATCCAAAACCCATAAACCCGAGGACTGATGAAGTGGAGCATGCGAACTTAGCCACTACACCACCAGACTGGCCCCAAAAGCTGATTCTTAAGAAGACTGACAAAACTGATATATTCATTGCAAGACCAATCAAGGAAAAAGAAAATAAATGTAGATACTGGAGACATTACTGATAAAAGGATGTTAAAAACAGTTTTATGTTAATCAATTACTCAATTTAAATAAACTGTACAAATCCTTGAAAGTCACACTGTCAAAAGTGACACAAAAAGAAATAGAAAATATAACACTAATCTGTAGAATTAATACAATCAATAATTAATAATCTCCCCATATAACTAATACTAGACCTAAATGATTTCACTTATGAAATTTTTCAAACATTTAAAAAAGTAACATTATTATTAAAAAAATAGAAAACATAAAAAAGACAACTCTTTCTTAAATTTTAAAGAAAACAGTAGAAATTTCATACATATACATGGTAAGGACATTAGAAGGAAATAGTATTATTGGCTAATATCTCTCATGATCTTAGATGCAAAAGCCCTAAACAAAATATTAACTATTTATTTATTTATTTATTTATTTATTGAGGAAGATTAGCCCTGAGCTAACTACTGCCAGTCCTCCTCTTTTTTGCTGTGGAAGCCTGGCCCTGAGCTAACATCCATGCCCATCTTCCTCTACTTTATATGTGGGACGCCTACCACAGCATGGTGTGCCAAGCAGTGCCATGTCCACACCTGGGATCCGAACCTGCGAACCCTGGGCCGCCAAGAAGCAGAACGTGCAAACTCAACCACTGCCCCACTGGGCCGGCCCCAAAATATTAACTATTTAAATGTAGGTGCATCTAAAAACGACAAATTATCATGAAGAAAGTGAGTGTATTTCAAGATTTGTTTAACATTCTGTAATAAAACTATGTTATCATCACATTAAAAGCTTAAAGGAGAAAATACATAATCTTACTAGGTGCAGAAAAGAATAATTTGATATAACTCAACACTGTTTTAGGATTAAAAGTCTCAGTAATATAACAATAAAAGATAACTTTTTAAGTCTGATAAACATTATTTACAAAGCAAAGAAGCATGAAACACATACACACACACACACACACAAACATATAATTTTACCTGACTGAATGCTTTTGCCCTAATGGTGGGAATAAGACATGTATGATCAGTATAACCTCTTCTATTCATATTGCACTGAATTTTCTAGCATTTGGAGTCAAGGAAGCATAACAAGTAAAAGGTGTAAATATTTGAAGAAAAAATAAAAATAATTATTTGTAGATGAAAATATTATGTTGATAGAAAATCTGCAAGAACATGTAGATAGAATAATAGAAATAATAAATGACTTTAACAGGACCAAACAATAAAGGTCAATGTATGAAAATCAATTCTTATTCTAAATTCTTCCAACAAACAAGTAGAATATTATGTTAGAAAATATATTTTAGAATATCATTAAAATATCATGAAAAAAACACATAATATCTGAAAATAAATCTAACCAAATGTGTTAGATGTCTCTTCTGGAAATCACAAAACATATTTGAGGGATATTATGAAGGAAGGATCTCTAATAACTAAAGAATATCTGTGGAAGAATATTGTTCATGAAATACATGTTTTAGAATATTTGCCTTAATATCTTCAATTCTTCACTCCTCCTTGCAATCTATGCCCTATTTGTAATACCCTATAAGTCAGACCCTAGGCTCAATTATATGACTTGCTTCAGCCAATAGAAAGTTAGGAAACATAACAGGAGGATAAATTTAAAAAGGGCTTATGTGATTGGATTGGTTCTTAATTATTACATCTCTATCTTTGCCAAGAGAACATGCCTGAGATATATTGCTTAAGATGAGGGATATGTGAAATGCAGGCAGGATAATTCAGTTGTTCCTTGATCAGCTAAAGGTCTGCCAACTCCCAGATATATAAGCAAACTCAACATAGACAAGAAAAATTATCTTATCTGCAGACTGCTTTTTATTCTCAGCCTCCCCAGCTGGCAGTGGATTGTCAAAATAGGATATGGTCTTAAGATGTGGATCAAAACAAGTTTGTGGGCAAGAATCTCTATGAAATAACTTCTGAAGGAATTAAGGTAGTGCATAATAGGCCTACTCAGGTGGATAAAAGGTACATATTTATCTTTAGGGTATGGTCTCACAAAAGCCTGATTCTACAGTAGTCATAAATAAATTTATGAAGAACTTATGTCTGGAAAGCAATGCTGCTGTTGCTTTCAGAGTAATAATCAGATATATATGGGAAGCCCACAAAGAATTTAAGGAAATTGTACTCACCATAAGATTGCTTTAGTGACAGAGATTATTAAATTTGTTAAAATAACTCTGTGCATCCAATTTCCATTGGCAGGAATCAAGCTAGAACATGTTCTCTAGAGTCATATATTTCAATTCCATGTCAAAAGTAGCCAAGAGTACTGGGAGAAAAACTAATATCTCACAGGTCAGAGTCATGCCACGGAAAGCAATTAACTGATAAATAATTCCAAGAGAGCAGAACTGGGATAAAAAAATGTTATATTCTCCATTGTGTAAGGAACATCACATTTTTCCAACAATATTTCAGAATTGATATGATCCAATTACCACAATGTGTATCCAATTCTTTCTATTTTTGAATGTGATCATTTATTGAGATTTTTCTGTCTCTATTTCACCATTGTATGTTATGGGTATGTAGCACAGGAAACTTGTCTTTTTATTTCATAGATGTGTGAATCAGAGATGTAATCTCTGCACCAAATGTAGATCATGAAATACTAGTTTTCTAACTTGCTGTCATAATCAGGTGAGATAGGGTCCTAAAACAAGAGTGAGCATATTTCAAATATAGGCAGGATGTAAATAATAATAGCTATAGGATAGAGTTTGGCAGATCAATTGCACTGATGGCCTCTGGTAATACCTTCTCCCTCTATCCATAACTTTGACATGAAATTTAATAATGCCTTCCTACTCTAGCTCTGGATTTGCCATGTGTCTTACTTGGTCCAATGGCAAGTGAGTTAAAGTGATGGAAAAAGTCTTAAAAATCATATATGTGTTTTGGCAGGCAGTCACTTGTACTTCCGACTTTGCCGTGGAATTATTCTCAGGCTAATCTGCTAGGAAAAGAAAGATATATTAAGTGAATCTGGGTCATCTCAGTTGCCCCAGAAGGAAGCTGTCTTATTTGATGTTTGTAAATGGATATTCATCTAACCCCCAGATATATGAATGAGGCAGCCAAGAAGAGATGGACCAATCTGATCTCTGGTTCATGAACTATATAAATGCTAATTGATTTAAGCCACTGAGTTCTCAAATGTCTTATCGGATAGAATTATTATGAAAATAGATAATGAATACAAACCTTGAACTCTATGACACAGCATAAACACAACTTAACCCAAAATGAACTGTAGACAAACATGAAAGGTAAAGCAATTAACTTTCTACAAAAAAAAAGTAGAAACATGTTATCATGATTCTGAGATGAGGACAATATATTAAAAGGTCATAAAACAACACTAACTATAAAAGTAAAGATTGATTTAATTGGAATTCATTAAAACTAAGAATTTATATTCATTAAAGGATACCATTATAAGAGTTAAAAAGCAAACCGCAACGCGATGGAAGATACTTGTAATACATATATCTGACAAAGGACTTAGAATACATTATGGGCTCATATACATTACTGGTATAATATGAGGGACATGGTTTGTGACTTCATTAAACCTAATTCCAATAAGGGAAAATTAAGTAGGCAGGTAAATAAAATGAGAGCATGAGAGGAATCCTAAACAAGAAATTCATTAGATATTATTATAGGAAATAATGGACATTTGGGAAGATTTTACTTGAACCAAAATATATGACGGAGGCAGCTATGCAAAAGAAGAAAAAAAGGTTGCCAAGGACATTTATAAGGACAGATAAGATAGGATATGGGAAAGGTAGTTCCAGAGGAAAACTGAAGCATAAACAAACTGTTAATCGATGCTGAACATCACCTTTCTTTGGCTTGTGGTTTAGACACAACAGATGAAGGAGAAGAAACATTTTTATTATATTCTTAAAATATGCCAGTTAGTTTAAGCCGACTTGTCTCTCTTAATTTGAAAAGTTGATCCTTAATTGATTTAAACAGCAGTTTATTATTTTATACACTTTAACAGAAAGGTGCTCAAATATTTCCAAGGTATAACAGCTTACTTTCCCTTGTTTCTTAAAGAAATATGCTGAAATGACTTTCTGTAAAAAATGTGTGCATAGAGTAGTAATTAGAATTTTCTAAGAAAAAATACATTAGTTTTTGTATCAATCATAACTATATCTTCTTAAGAAAAAGTCAACAGCCCTCAAACCAGAACATAACATAATAGATACATTGTAAATAAAAGTAGATCATTAGCCAAAAAATGTATGGCTGGCTTGATTTAATAAAATATATCAAGTTTCAGATATTGTACCACACTATTTCACAAACATAAGGGCTAACAATACGTTAGGTTATGTTACTGAATGCTACTGAATGATAGCCCAGTAAAGAAAATAATTCAGTTTATAAGATAAATAAGGAACAAAGATATTGAAAGGCAATGTGAGTAACCATACCCAGAGGAAACCATTCAGACTCACTTTAGCCTTCTATTCCTGAGAACGCTGTCTATACATTAAATTTTGTGACTGAAACTCAGGAAAAAGTGTATATATAACCCTAGCGATACAATAGATGCAGCATATTCTCCAAGTGCGTGTTGGAAAGCAGATGCCATGAAACAATATTGAACATATCTCCATAGTTCAATGCTGGGTAAACACTGTGACCAACAGAATGAGCCTCTAAACAGGCCATTCTTCACACATAGCATCAACTGACTCCGTCCATTGGCCATAGTTCACTCTATAAATGTCTTCTAAATGCAAGAAGCTCCTGGCCTAGCATCATAAGAGGTACCTCTGCAGTTGGAATTTGGAATCAGCTTTAATGAGGGCAAATTAAAGCTGGAATTAGCAGTGTGGTATGTCCAACCCAAATCTCAGACAACTAGTAAAGACTGGTACAAAAGTGATTAAGAATATGAATAACAAACACATTCCAGGATAAGGTATCTGAGATCTTCAATTAGTGAAGCAGGAAGGACTGATAGAAATTAATCTTGGTGGTTGGTCTTTACAGAGTCATAAAACATATTAAAGAAGATCCTGACCCTCTCAGCATATGTGACTACTTCTCCCATTCCAAGTCATCTCCAACCACCATGAAGATGGAAGTCAAATCAGACTGAGTCTGAGTTATACAAAGGCATATGAATGCTTATGTTACACTATTATTTGGATACTTCTTTCTTGGGCCTGTCCAACATCTGTTCTATAGGTATGATTCTGACGGGTACTTTTACATCTCTGCAGAAGATTCAACTTGCCTTACTCATTGTACTGTGTGAATTAAGACAAAGGAGTATTTATAAACCTGTATCTTTCTAGGTTTCCCTAGTTGAATATTTTTGGAAATTAAGTTGATAGAATTTGGATAGACAGGAACTCAAGACTGTCAGATTACTGTTCTGTCAATCGTCACTTCTCCTGAGGGGTTCCCAGGGAAGCTATATATAATACAAGAAACAATGAGCATGATATTTGAAGAGTCTTACTTAGAGCTGCACAAGGGTCTATACTTCCAATTTAGTGTTTTCTGGGAAAGGCTAATTTAGAAGAAGCAACTTAAACTTCAAGGTTTAATGGAACTTTCAACTCTCTCAGATTCCAAATCCTAGGATGTTATCATACTCGGGTTGTCTACATTGTCAGAAAAAAAAAGGACATGGTGTAACTTTTACTTTCCAGAAGGAATTCTGATTCATGAACAGACTAAGGGAAATTTATAATACTAAAATATCAAGACATTATGTGTCACTTCTTTAAGATAAGTTCATCATTTCCGCAAAAAGAAAATGAAAACTTTCATGTAGACTTTCTCTGAGTTCATTTTATCTTGTATAAAAATACTTAGTCTACTTTTCATTATAACTCTTAGAATCAACTAATGTTGTAGGTGACGTCTTGAATGCATAACTGACTTAAGTTCACAAACTTGTTTAGAAGCAAGTTTAAAATTATACAAAAATTATTCACTTCTAAGTAACTTGGAAATAATTGAAGGATATGACACTCTCCAACAGTGACAGAGGCACACTAGGGCCATGATTTCAACCATGGGTTTGAAGGCATGCTTACACACAGTGGGAGGGGGGTGAAAGTGAGGGGACCTCAAAGAAATGGAGGGTGGGGTATGTATGTAGAGTTGAAGAGAAGTTAGTCTCATTGAGTATGTATAAGGTAAACTCATCAGTAAAATAAAATTCTTATTTAAAAAGAAAATTAGGTCAAAGATAAGAAAATGAAAATTCCAAATTGAAAAATACAAATGGCTTTAAATATACTAAAATAAAATTTTCACTCCTGAGACTGTAAGATTAAAATCACAAGAATGACGTTAATTCCTAATACTGGGGTACTACAAGGATTCAGCATTTTCATATATGACTAGTGTGAGTAAGAGTATAACTGCTCTTGTGCACTCTTTGGAACTAAAGATATTTATTTGCTGGACTAATCTGACAAGGAAACGAAGTGAAATGTAGTTCCATCCTATATTCAGGAAAAATACTTATTGGTAACACTGGATTCATTACTATCTAGTTATCTAAAGGCTTAGGCAGATTATTCTCTAGCCAAGAGAAAATGCCTGTCTCTTATTCCTTCAAAGCACTGTTCAATTGTTATGTCCTCACCCCAGCACTTATGCTTAAATCTTAGACTACTCAAGCTAAATAAGTTATCATCTTAAACATCCACAGTCATTTTCTATCCCATTACTCGTATATTTTCCTCACAGTTCTTACTAGTAACTGAAATAATTTTCTTATATATTATCAATTTAATTATTGCTTTGTTTTTGTGCTTATTTTTTTCCACCACCAGTAGGCAAATTGTCCTGTTAAATTTTACTACTTAAGTTAATTAGAATGTATCTCTGCTCTTTACAGTTGCAAGTTGACAATGCACTGGTTTATATAGGCATTCAAAGATGTGTCATGACTTTAAATCAACAAGTATTGATCTCATCAATTATTATATCCTTATTGTTAGAAGAGTATTGAGTAGCTCACATAATCAAATGAAAATAGATTTTAAAAATCAAGTTCTAGTGAGAACCAATGAGGTAAAATACATTGAAACGATTTAAATGAAACTACCATATCTGATACAACGGCAAATCAACACAATCTCTCACCATCTGGAGACCCACTGACAATAAACATTTGTCTACATAATTTTGATGCTAAATTCAGCTGTCATATTTTACCTCTAACTGATCTTGGAGATATGCATGACTTCTTCAAGATTAAACATCCTGTGCAGAAACAACTGATTCATGGTAATTAAATCGCATGTTATGTGCAATTTGTCAGGGTATCTAAAAAGGGGTTATCTGCTTTCCTTTTGATTGACACTGGATTAAAAAATCTACCATCTTGTTTTCTATTTATCAATTTGGATTTTTTTCTTTCTATTTTCCCCTTTTATTCCCTGACTTCCTTTGAATTAACTGATTTTCTATGTTTCAATTTTAGCTTCCTTTTCGGCTTATCTGCTATAATTTTTTGTTGTACTCTTTTACTTGTTGTTGTTTTGGGTATATTACATATTTCTTTAACTTTTTAGTCTACATTCTAGTAATATTGTGCCACTTCAAGAAATGTATAGGAATCTTATAAGAGTATATTTAGATTTCTACCATGCCAACTTCTGTACTATTATTTTCATGCATTGTATTTTATATATGCTATAAATGCTTCACTAGATTTTTATCATTTTTAAGATTCAATCATTTTTTGAAAATATTTAAATAATAAGAAAAACCTTAACCATGTATCATTATCAATTATGGTCCTTCTTATTTCAAAATCTATGTTTTCATTGGGTATCATTTTCCTTCTGCCAGAAGGACTTCCTTTAACATTTCTTATAGTATATTTCCTTTGGTTATGACATATTTCAGCTTTTCAACACTTAAAAAAGTCCTTATTTCATCTTCATTTTTGAAAAATATTTTCTTAACTATAGAAATCAAAGCAGAACAGTTTTTTTCTTTCTGTACTTTACAGATATTGCTCCATTGCCTTCTCACCTGCATTGGTAATGATAAGAAATCTGCTGTCATTCAATTTTGTTCTTCTGTAGCTAATGCACCCTTTTTTTGTCTGCCTACATTTAAGATTTTCTCTTTATCATTGGTTTTAAGCAATTTGATTATGATGTGCCTTTTTTTTAGTTTCCTTTGTGTTTCTTGTGCATGGGATTTGTTGTGCAAATTGGATCTGAGAGTTGAGCACATATCAAATTTAAAAACAATTGCTGCAATGATTTCTTCCTATGTTTTCTGTGCCCATCCTTTGTCTGGAGATTCCAATTACACATATTTTGGGCTACGTTAAGTTGTATTAAGCTTCAGTGTAACTCCGTACTTTTATCAAAGCCTTTTTGTATTCTGTGTTTCATTTTAGATAGTACATAATGCTGTCTTTAAGTTCACTCTATACTTCTTCTGGCATTAATCACATCCAGTGTATTTTTTAATCTCAGAAATTGTAGTTTTTATCTCTAGAATCTCAAATTTAGATATTTTCTTACCTTCTATATCTTTATTTTTCACATGTTTTTTGAGATATAATTCATATACCATACTATTCATACATTTAAAGTGTATAATTCAGTGTTTTTTAGTTTGCTTTCAGATGTGTTCAATGAACACAGTAAATTTTAGAACATTTTCATCTACTCAAACAAAAACCTCATACCCTTTAGCTATCAACCCCTGACTACATTTCCCACTCTAGACCCAAGCAAACACTAATATACCTATGTCTCTATAAATTTGCCTTTTCTCAATATTTCATACAAATGGAATCATAACATGTGCTCTTTTATGCATGACTTTTTTCACTTCGTATAATGTTTTCAATGTTCATTTGTGTTACGCGTTGTATCAGTACCTCACCTTTTTGTGGCAGGATAATATTCCATTCTATGGATATGCTATAGAGTGTTTATACATTCATCACTGGATGGACATTTATGTTGTGAATATTATGAACAATGCTGCTATAACTATTCATGCACAAGTTTATGTGTGGACATATGTCTTAATTTCCCTGGGTATATACTTAGGAAAATATTGAAACTGCAGAGTCAATGTGCAACTCAGTGTTCATCCATTTGAAGAACTTCCACACTCTTTTCCAAAGTAGCTACACTATTTTAAATTCTCACTAGAATTATGAATATTTCCATTTCTTAACATCCTCATTAACAACTGTTATTGTATGTTTTTTGATTACAGACATTCTAGTGAGTGTGAAGTGTTATCTCGTTCTGTAATGACTAATGAAGCAGAACATCTACTCATATGCTTATTAGTCATTCATACATCTTCTTGAGAGAAATGTCTATTCAAATCTTTCACCCCTTTTTAATTGAATTGTCTTTTCATTGTTGGATTGTAAGTTTTTCTTAATATTCACACCAGATAAAATTCGTTACCAGAAATAATTTCAAATGTTTTTGCTCTTTATGTGGGTTGCCTTTTCTCTTTCTTGATAGTGTCCTTTGAAGCATAAAACTCCTCAATTTTGTTGAAGATAACTTTGCCAATTTTTTTCTTTTGTTGCCATCTGTAAGATTCAATACAAAATCTGAGTCAATGAAGATTTGCCCTTTTGTTTTCTTCTCAAAATTTTATAGTTTTACTTCTTATATTTTGGTCTTTGACCCACTTTGAGTTAATTTTTGTACATGGTATGAGGAAAGGGTCAAATTTCATTCTTTTGCATCTGGCTCTCCAGCTCTCCTATCACCATTTGTTGAAAAGACTACACCATCATCAAGAATTTGTCTTGGCACTCTGTCAAATATTAGTTGGCCATAATCACATGGTTTATTCTGTTCTCTCATTTCTATTTCATTGATCCATATGTCTATTCTATATGGCAGTACTACACTGTATGCCGGTACTACAGTGTCTTAATTACTGTTGCTTTGTAGTACATTTTGAAATCAGGAAGTGTGAGTCCTGAACTTTGTTCTCCTTTTTCAAGATTGTTTTGGTTATTTTAGGTCCCTTGCAAAAGTTTTGAATTATAGAATCATTCTGTTAATTTTTACAGAGATGTAAAATGACTTTCTGATAAGAAATGCATTAAATATGTAGATCAATTTGGGGAAGTGTTGCCATCATGACCATAGTTAGTCTTCCAATGTATGAACATGGGGTGTTTTTCTATTTATTAATATTTTCTTAAAATTATTTTAAAAATGTTTTGTAGTTTTCAGAATATTAGCCTTGTACTTCTCTTGTTGGATTTATTCAAACATTTTATTTCTTTTGGTGATATTATAAATGGAATTGTTTTCCTAATTTCATTTTGAGATTATTCATTGCAAGTTTATAAAATACAACTGATTTTTGTAGATTAATCTTCTAATTTGCAACTTTCTTTGTTTACTAGTTCTAGTAAACTGCTGTCAGTCTCTTCTATTTAGTGCTAAGTGTCACAAGTTCAGCCATCCCTATAACTCTAGGGCAGGAATCTTTCCCACAACAATGAGGTTATTAGGATGCGATTAAAAGAATACATAAATATACTGATTTAATCTTCCACAGTAACATAAATTAAAAATAAGTTGAATTAACAATACGTGTCCAATACACTCAGTTACAAGATCTCCCTAGTTCACAGAAATCCCTTAATATTTAACAATTACTTCTCATAAAGCCATTCTTTTTTTACTGAATATATTTGACATTATAATATTGTGTAAGTTTAAGATGTACAATTTACTACATTGATACATTTCTATGTTGTAAAATGCTTGCTGTTGTAATTATATTTATTATGTTGCATAATTATAGTATAAGGTTGTTTTTATTCATTGTACTGTGCGTAAGATCACTATGGCTTATTACTGTTTGTTGCATCATAATGTCACTCTTTGTATGTGGTAGAAACCCCACTGAAATCTCTACTTTGCCTTTTCTCAAGGTGGAGCTAAATAATCACTGGCATATGGTTCTTCAGATTTCATGGCAACTGAGAGTGGGACAGAGATGCATGCATGTTCATATATTTCTAATTTTCTTCCTTCATAAAGCAATTACTTAAGGCTGATTCTGATAACTTCTACACCCTATGTATTGGATTCTCCCTTTTAAGAATACTACACATTAACATACAGTATATTCAAAAATATTCTCTTCAGGTATAGAATACTACATATTTGCTTCATCTGTTCCAAATTTAGAACATTGATTACACTAATATTTAACTTAAAGATAATACATTTAAACTTACCTTAAACTACACAGATATTTAAGATTTGTTCTATAAAGGAAATAATTAAAAATAATAACAGTAATAACAACACCTCATACGCCATACATTCCTCTATGGAATCCCAGTATTTAGCAAGTATTTAATAGGATATTCATTAAACTAGGTTTTATTAACTATCCTCATTTAATAGATGGTGTGATTGAGACTGAAAACATTTAAGTAATTGTCCAAGCAACAGATTGGGCCTGTAATACAACTGGAATTCCTACACAGCCAGCTGATTTCAGAATCTGTGCTCATTATCACCATATAATAAAAACATAAATATACTCAGAGAAAATCAACTATTTTTCTCACAGTCATGTGATGTATAAATGCATGAGTTCACCAATGCATTCTGACAATATTTCGATTATGTAAACTCAAATTACATTATATGTTTCAACATTTCTCTTTGCTTTATCCCTCCTCTCTGAAAGTTAAAGTTTTCCTCATAGGCCATTAAGCAATTGTCAGTTTCTTTTTTTTCAATAAAGGCTCTAGTATCAAAAACTTAATTTAATATTAATCTAAAAGTTGATGGCATGGTTAAAAAATATGTGAGCATTTTTATTAGGAAAACTATTTTACTTCCTGCATTCACACACACACACATACTTTTAAACACACAGAACTATCATAAGAAAACACAACTGTAAGCATAATAGCAAAATGTCACTTAAAGTAATATCATCAATAGAACCTCTAAAATATTTAGCTGCAAAAGAGGGATGCAAAAGGTTTTCATTTAAGCGGTTTTATTTTTCAAAGAACTTTTGTTATAGTAAAATGACAAAAATGACCAAGAAACTATAATACACATGGGGCATTCTTCAGGACAGATCATATATTAGGCGACAAAAGAAGCCTCAATAAATTTAAGACTGAAACCATATCAAGCAACTTTTCCAACCCATAATGATATAAAACTAGAAATCACTTACAAGAAGAAAACTGGAAAAGTCACAAATATATGAAGAGTAAACAAAATGCTACTAAACAACTATTGGGCCAATGGAGAAACCAAAGGAAAAACAAAATTTACCTAAAGACAAAGGAAAATGAACACACAATTTATTGAAATCTCCAGGATGGCAAAAATCGTACTAAGAGGGAATTTTGTCCTACTTCAAAAAACAAGAGAAATCTCAAATAGACAATATAACATCACACCTAAATGAACTAGAAAAAGAATAACAAATGAGGACCAAAATCAGTAGAGGGAAGGAAATGACAAAAGTCAGAGTGGAAATAAATAAATAGAGACAAAAAGACAATAGAAATGATCGCCAAAACTAAGAGCTAGTTCTTCAAAAAGATAAACAATATTGAGAAAACTTTAGTTAGACTCACTAACAAATAAAGAGAGAAGGCTCAACTAAATAAAATCAGAAATGAAAGAGGAGAAATTACAAGGGATATCACAGAAATACAAAGGATTATAAGAGAATACTATAAAAAGCTATATGCCAACAAGTTGGATAATCTAGAAGAAATGGATAAATTATACAACCTCCCAAGACTGAATCAAGAAGAAATAGAGACAATGAATAGATTGATCATGAGTGAGGAGATTGAAACAGTAATCAAAACTTCCCACAAAAAAAAAGCCCAGGACCAGGTGGCTTCCCCCGTGAATTCTACCAAACGTTCAAAAAAGATTTATTAACTATCCTTCTCAAATTCTTCCAAAAAACTGAAGAGGAAAGGATGCTTCCTAACTCATTTTATGAGGTCAACGTTGCCCTGATACTAAAAACAGACAATGACAAAATAAAATTACAGGCCAATATTGCTGAAGAACCTAGATGCAAAAATCTTCAACAAAATATTAGAAAATTTAATGCAATATATTAAAAAGATCATACACCACAATCAGGCGGGATTTTTTCCAGAGATGCAAGAATGGTTCAACATCTGCAAATCAATCAATGTGATATAACACATTAACAGAATGAAGAATAAAAACTATATGGTCATCTCAATAGATGCAGACAGAGCATTCAACAAGATTCAGAATCCATTTATCACAAAAACTCTGTATAAAATGGGTAAAGAATGAAAGTGCCTCAACATAATAAAAACCATACATGACAAAACCACAGCTAACATTATACTCAAAGGTGAAAAATTAAACCTATCTCTCTAGAACAGGAAAAATAATGGATGCCCTCTTTCACCACTCATATTCAACATAGTACTGGAAGTCCCAGCCAGAGGAATTAGGACAGAAAAAGAAATGAAAGGGATCCAAATTGGAAAGGAAGAATTAAAACCATCAGTATATGCAGACGATGATTTTATATATTTAAAAAACCCTAGAGAATCCACAAAACAACTATTAGAAATAATCAGCAAATACAGTAAAGCTGCAGCATACAAAACCTACATACAAAATAAACTAGATTTCTTTACACTAGCAACAAAATAGCAGAAAGAAAAATCAACAATACAATCCAATTTCTAATCATAGCAAAAAGAATAAAATACCTAGAAATAAATTTAACCAAAGAGGTAAAAGACTTGTATGCTGAAAACTAAAAAAACATTGTTGAAAGAAGTTGAAAAATACAGAAGGAAATTGAAAAATATTCTGGACTCATGGGTTGGAAGAATTAACAGAGTTAAAGTGTGGATACTACTTATAGCAATCTACAGATTCAATGCCATCCCTATCAACATCCTAGAGACATTTTTCATGGAAATAGAACAAGGAATCTTAAAACTTACATAAAACAACAAAAGACACCAAGTAGCAAAAGCAATCCTAAGAAAAAAGAACAAAGCTGGTGGTGTCACACGCCCTGATTTCAAAGTATACTACAAAGTTGTAGCAATCAAAACAGCATGATACTGGCACAAAAACAGACAAACAGATGAATGGAGCAGAAATGAAAGCCCAGAAATAAACCCACACATTTATGGGCATCCCACTTTTGACAAAGGAGCCAAGAACATACAACGGAGAAAGAAAAATCTCTTCAGTAAATGGTGTTTGGAAAACTGGACAGTCATATGGAAAAGCGTGAAACTAGACAACTATCTTACACCATACACAAAAATTAACTCAAAGAGAGTAAAGACTTGAATGTAAGATCTGAAACCATACAATTTCTAGAAGAAAATGTAAGCAGTATGCTCTTTCACAGTCTTAGCAGTATTTTTTTGAACGTGTCTCCTTAGGCAAGGAACACAAAAGAAAAAATAAACAAATGGGACTACATCAAACTAAAAAGCTTCTGCAGGCAAAAGAAGCCATCAACAAAATGAAAAGACATCCGACCAATTGGGAAAAGATATTTGCAAATCATATATCAGTTAAGGGGTTAATATCCAAAATATGTAAAGAACTCATAGAACTCAACAACAAAATGACAAACAACCCAATCAAAAAATTAGCAGAGCCTATGAACAGATATTTTTCCAAAGAAGACACAGAGATGGCCAACAGGTACATGAAAATATGTTCAACATCACTAAATATTTGTAAATCAAAACTACAAGAATGTATCATCTCACTCCCATCAAAAAGGCTGTTATTAAAAAGACAAGAAATAACAAGTGTTGTGAGGGCATGGAGAAAAGGGAACACTTGTACACTGCTGGTGGGAATGTAAACTTGTGCAGCCAGTAACAAGTATTGGAGAAGATGTGGAGAAAAAGAAACCCTCATACACTGCTGGTGGGAATTCAAACTGGCACACCATTATGGAAAACAATATGGAGATTTCTCAAAAAATTAAAAATATAAATACCATATGGTCCAGCTATTTCATTTCTGGGTATTTACCCAAAGAATATGAAAACACTAATGAGAAAAGATCTATGCACTCCTATGTTCATCAGAGCATTATTCACAATAGCCAAGACATGGAAGCAACCCAATTGCCCATCAACGGAAGAATGGATAAACAAGATGTGGTATATATATATATACAATGGAATACTACTCACTTGTAAAAAAAATAAGGTGAATTCTTGCTATTTGCGACAACATGGATGGATCTGGAGGGCACTATACTAAGCACAGTAAGTCAGACAAATACCATATGATGTTACACATATGTGAAAGACTAAAGCAACAACAAACAAACTCATAGCTATAGAAAGTATATTTGTGGTTAACAGAAGGGAAAGGGTGTGGGGGGAGCAAAAGGAGTAAAGGGCCACAGGTGTACAGGGATAAATGGCAACTAGACTTTTGGTGGTGAATGGCTATACAGAAATGAAAATATAATGATGGACACCTGCAATTTACATAATGTTATAAATCAATGTTACCTCAATAAAAAAATAAATTTTAAAATATGCCTCTTTCTTTTTCTTCTTTACAGATTTATTGCATCACTTTAGATAGATTACAACAAATTAAGGGTTTCCTATTACTTATTTCCAAGTTTTAAATGAACAGCTGCTCCAAATGTCCTATCTCTGTTTTTCACTGCTGTCCTTGGACCTGCAGACCATAATTTAGATCATGGACACCAAATCTTCATATGTTGATTCCTGTTTAACAGTCCTTTTGAGAATGAGAAAAGATATAAAACATATCCTTAGGAAAGCTGCTTTTACTCATTGAGCTCCCCTGTTAAAGATGTGCTTTTATGAAGACTTCATTTAGAGAAGTAACTAAATTTAATTAATTTTGAATAAAAGATAATTCTAATACCCCTTCAAAAATTTGTTCTTTCAAGCGTAAGAAGTAATTCCAACTTCCCATCTTTTTGATTGGCTGTTGTCTCTGCCTCAGACCCTGTTACCTCAGATGTTTTAAACAGTTGGCTGACTTTTTCTCATTATCCAGGACTCAGTGCAAATACCAACTCGTCAGAAAAGTTTTCCTTGAACAATCTGTCTAAAGGAATCATGAATTATCCTGTTTTATTTTCATTTTATCTGACTTGAAAATCTCTTTAATTCTAATGTATTTAAGTGTTGACATGCTTATTACCTGTCTCCACTGTTAGAAGGTAAAGCTTCTGGAAAGCAATGCCCTTGTGAATCACTATATCCCTAGCACCTAAAATGATGCCTGGCACAGAGGCACTTAAAATGTTTATGGATATGAGTGATGAAGTATTAGACTTGTAAAAAAAAATTTCAGCTTTTTTACTGCCTATCATGTCAATATGCAGGAAAAAGCAGGATAGTTCTTGCTCTAAGAAGCTACCAGTATAACGGAGAGACACATATAAATTAATATGAATGACATGATACGATAGGGGCTATTAGAGGGTATTTAAATCATTATAGGAACAGAGATAAGGCAGTAAACTGTTCTGGTTTCAGAGTTGAAGAGGCTACACAGGTTACCTTGCAGTGAGGTTTATAGCAGAAAAAGAAGTGTATCTTGTTCAGGGGGCATTAAAACAAGCACTGCAGGGACAGGTGATAGCATGAGCAGAAACAAAAAGATAAGATCATATTAAGATTTCACATTGCTTCTGGCAAACATTTTCCTTAGTGCTACAAGGGTGGCTTCAACTCTGAAAGCTATTTCAATAATAGTGACAATGATAATATCACTATTTATTGTTGGGTGAAACTCCTTTCATGTGTTATCTCATTTAATACAACCTAGAACTACTACTTTTATTTCTCTTACAGAGAAGAGTAAACAACCTTACATCTAGTTTTATACCCAAAATGTCATTATGACACTGAACTTTGGCCTTAAGCATTCCTCTGAATTTGCTCTTAAGATGACAAATACAAAGAAAAGAGGATGTCCCTGTAGATTTAGAGCTTCAACTGGCTTATTGCTTCTTAGCGACCAATTTTATTAGTTTTACGAGTTTTAGTTGATATATATAAAGAGACAATTGAACTTACTTCTGCTTAAATACAAGAAATTTCTGCATGATATAATTTTAAATCTTTATCTATTATTTCGCACACTAGAACTTATACTGAATGCTGTATGCATTTTTTATGAAATCAAGCTCCAAAATCATATTCTAAGTTAAATAGTTCCATAATTTTTACAGCTTAAATCAATTTTCTGGTTTTAGAATTTTACACATTTTTCACCTCTTTGAGAAATAATTGACATGTAACACTGCATAAGTTTGTGTCAAACATGTTGATTTCATGCACTTATATTTTACAAAATAATTACAACCATATCATTAACTAATACCTCCAACCTGTCACAAAATTAAAATTTGATTTTTGTAGTGACAAAATTTAAGATCTACTCTTTTAGTAACTTTCAAGGATATAACACAATATTATTACCTATAATTACTATGTTCTCTGTACACTAGATCCTTTGTATTTATTAATCTTACGACTAGAAGCTTGCACCTTTTGGCCAATATCTCCCATTTCTCCCAACCCTCAGCCACTGGTAATCATCACTCTACTCTGTTTCTATGATTTTGGCTTTTTTAGATTCCATATATAACCAATATTATACAGTATTAATCTTTCTCTGTTGGACTTACTTCTCTTAGCATAATGCGCTCAAGCTCCACTAATGTCACAAATTGCAGGATTTCCTTCTTTCTCATGGCTGAATAATGTTCAATTGTATATATATTCCACATCTTCTTTATCCATTCATCCACTGTCAGACACTTTGGTTGTTTCTATATCTTGGCTATTATGAATAATGCTGCAATGGACACAGGGGTGCGGATACCTGTTTGAAATCCTGTTTTCACTTCTTTTGGATAGATGTACCCAGAATAAGGATTGCTGGATCATATTGTAGTGGCATTTTTAATTTTTTCAGGAGCCTCTATACTGTTTTCTATAGTGGCTGTCCCAATTTACATTCCAACCAAGAGTGTACAAGGATTCCCTTTCCTCCACACCCTCGCTAAGACTCATCTCTAGTGTTTTTAATGCTATGCATCCTAACAGGTGAGGTGACATCTCACGGGTTTTGACTTCCATTTCCATGATGATCAGTGTTGAATATCTTTTCATATGCCTACTGGCCATTATGATGTCTTCTTTGAGGAAGTGTCTGTTGAAATCCTTTGCCCATGCTTTAATTGATTTATTATTATTATTATTTCTTACTATTGATCTACCATATGATCCATCAATAGCAGTTATGGGTATTTATCCAAAAAAATTGAAATCACGGTTTTGAAGTGATTCCTGCACTTCCATGTTCACTGCAGCACTATTCAAAACAGCCAAGATGTGGAATCAACATAAATGTCCAACAGACGAGTGTATATACTTTCAATAGATTATTATTCAGCTTTTAAAAAAGAAAGAAATCATTCCATATGTGACAACATGGATGAACCTTGAGGACATATGTTAAATAAAATAAGCCAGTTACATAAGGACAAATACTGCGTGATTCCATTTATATGAGGTAGCTGAAATAGTTAAATTTATAGAAGTAGAGAATAAAAGTTGCCAGGGGCTGGGGGAAGAAGGATATGGGAAGTTGTTATTCAACAGGTTTAAAATTTCAGTTATACAAGATAAGTTCTAGAGATCTGCTGTACAACCTCGTTGCTATAGTTAAGAAAACTGCCCGGGGTTTTCCAGGTTGGATCCTGGGTGCGGACCTATGTACTGCTTATCAAGCCATGCTGTGGCAGGCATTCCACATACAAAATAGAGGAAGATGGGCACAGATGTTAGCTCAGGGTCAATCTGCCTCAGCAAAAAAACAAAAAACAAAAAAAGAGGCGCATTGGCAGCAGACATTAGCTCAGAGCTAATCTTTGCCCCCCAAAAATAAAACAAAAAACCAAAACCGTATTGTATACACTTCAAATTATATTCAGAGCATAGATCTTATATTAAGTGTTCTCACTATAATTTAAAAAGTGGTAAAGTGAGACTACAATTTTATCAATTCACCATGTTGACGTTATGAGGGCTCAGTTACCATTGTCAAGTCAGACAAGGGATGGGCAAGTTGATAGGTCTAGATCCAGAATCATAGAATTCTTGGTCATAGGAGCTGCAAAGTATCTCAGTTACTAAAATACAGCCAAAAAAATTAAAGCATTGTAAGTATTGGCAACAATAGAATGACTTGAGGGGATGCTGTAAACATATTAGTTTCAAAATCTTTTCCTTCTACTTGCCTAAGAAAAGAAATGGGCTCAAAGTCAGGAAGGAGGAAAAAAACTAAAAATTGACATATATTTGCCATATTTGCCAAATATAGGGAGCTACAAGTGCACAGATACAAACATATATATGAATCAGGAGATTAAACATGGTACTGCTTTATCTCTAAATTAGAAAAGAGATGGTAATTACTTTATTGTTGGATGTCAGAAAACTCATTTTGATATGCACACATATTTGGTTAAGAGTTTTATTTTCTCATTTTAAGAGCATCTCATTAATCCCTTTTTTTTTAAGATTTTATTTTTTCCTTTTTCTCCCCAAAGCCCCCCGGTACATAGTTGTATATTCTTCGTTGTGGGTCCTTCTAGTTGTGGCACGTGGGACGCTGCCTCAGCATGGTTTGATGAGCAGTGCAATGTCTGCGCCCAGGATTTGAACCAACGAAACACTGGGCCAACTGCAGCGGAGCTCACGAACTTAACCACTTGGCTACGGGGTCAACCCCTCATTAATCCCTTTTAATGAGTATTCAAACTCTGGAAAATGAATTTTTTATCAGTAAACAAATGCAATACACTTCAGATACTTCTGTACTAAAGGAGTTTTGTTCATCTTTAATCTAAGAACCATTCAAACTTTAAATATTTACAAGTTTTACAAGCAGATTATTAGAGATGTCATTAAAGTTCTAGAATTTGTAAAAAGAAATACATGATACAATTTTAATGTATTGAATCTTTTAAAAATCTACCTTCGTTAGAAAATAATAGCTTGTGTTTTGGCACTTAAGTGATTAGTCCTCTTTATTAAAAAAGGGGCAATTAGAATGCCTTAATTTTTCCTCTCTGTGTAAAACTTCATTTCTGTACTTAGATTTTTTATTTTTTCACTTAGTATGTACTTAGAAGAAATGAGAGAAAATTCTACTGGGACAATTTTGTAGTGGCTGGAGAAGGAGTAAACAGTTTAATATATTTGCCCATTTATACCTGTTCAGGGTAGCAAGACTGGCATTTAGCCTACCAAAATTTTTATTTATTTATTTATATAAACCTGACTATATTATTCTAATAATGACCAAAATATAGCACATTAAAGAAAAAATGAAGAAAATATTAAAAGGAATCTGAGGGAGAAAAAGTCTCTATGCTCCATTCTCTTCCCCAAACCACTGTATATATTCTTAAATTCTCTTCTGACATTTTGATATTTGTTTTCTATATATTTTACATCATTTTTGTTTCTCAATACTACTATTGTCTTCATTTGTGCTTAATTTTTTACTGTACACTTTTGATTCCCTGTCATTTCCTTTACTGTCTATTTTTTAGTAATTTATTTGGTGGTTATCTTGGGAATTACAATTAACATCTTAAACTAGTAAAAGTTATATAATTTGTTCTCATGGTTATGTCTTTGTCTTATAAAACCTGTTCTCATAGTCCAGACACATCTGACCTACAGTTTTATCTCCTTCCTGATGCTTCATTGTACGTATCCACATTTGTTTACCAGAGAGGAGAGGAAGTTAAACAGGTGTAGGGAGGAATGGGCATCATGTAACACAAAATAAATAACTCCTCCTTTACCCTTTATTCTGGTAAAATCTTTCTAATATTCTTATTATCTTCAACATTTACTAAGGAGTGCATAGGAATGTAGACTTAAACGACAACTGGATCCATGTACTTATCTCCAGTGTCCAGAAGAGTATCAACATTACGTCGACTCTAAAGTGGATATTGGAAATAGGAAATAAAATCTATGGAAATGGTATAAAGGCCATGACCTTGTGAAGATAACAAAACACAATCTGGACAGCTGTAATATGGGTCACTCTAAAGGAATAAAGAAATATAAACCCCAGATTTTAAGAGGGACGTCTACTATCCCTTTGGTTCTGTCGTAAGATCTCTTAGAATGCGGACAGGGGGAAAAAATAAAGAACAAACAAACAAAAATTTCTGATTCCTACAGTCTATATTTTTCTTCCTTCTCTGAAAACTTTAAACCATTTTGTGGACAGTGTTTATTTCAGTCTTTCATGTGTTTAGGTTTGACCTCTGATAATATTTTCAGTTCTTAATGTCAAGGATTATGCTCCTTTGGGATTTTCCACTATGTACAGTTTAGAAAAACAATAAATCTTTAATTCTTTCTCAAATGTAGTTTAAAAATATTATTGAATAGTTATTAAGTTACATTTTTAAAATATCTTATTAATTTTGTCAAGTGATCTTACCTACATTCTTATTGACAGAAAAAATATTTGAACAAACCATATTTTATATTTCCACAAAATGTGTCTTTATTGGTGGTGAGTAAGCGAACTGGAGCAACAATAATGTGATGTATTGTGTAAAACTCATATATACACATTCACAGAAAGAGGATGGAATTCGGAGTAAGAATAGCTGAGTTTGAATCATATATTTGAGATAATTCATCTGTGCTTTGGAAAGTTATTTAACCTTTGCAAGACTCATTTTTCTCATCTCTTAATTTGCATGGTAGTAATAACACTTATCTCACATGGTGATGGTGAGGATAAAATATGACATATAAGAAAGTACGTTGTACACTATAAATGTCCATTATATTGTTATTTAAGCAATTGCACACGTGCAATTTTTTACCTAAGATTAGTATCTTGCATCTGCCAACCAACTCAGCCAATGCCAAATTTTAAAACGTAGTCCTTTAAAATCAGCTCATCTTTAAGGAACAAAAGTATACATCTCTCTTGGTGCCTGCAAATAGGTCAGATACTGGACATCCCATTCATTTCAAACTGCATCCATCTCTTCAGAGAAAATAAACAATCCAGAGTTTTTTCTAAAACTATAAGGCAAAATCAATTATATTAAAGATTGATAGTCTCTCATGTTAGGCCCTTTCAGTCATTCATGTTAAAACTTGACCTTACTATTTAAAGGCAAATTATTCAGGTGTCAAATCAGGGCCACCCTGGTATTTTTAAACAACTCTTAGTGTCAGTGATTTAAAGTTACCATAAAATGGTACATGTTCTTATTTAACATTCTTATTGTGTCCTTCTCTATTAATTCAATGTGAGTTTAAGAAAACATAATTTATGATAAAACCGATGTTTGAAGAAGCATTATTTTAAATAGCTTCTAAATCTTTAGAAATCTCATAAAAATCTAATACCAAGTTTTCTCTATCACATCTGTAAATAATTGTTTTAAAACTCTTCACCCAGAAACTAAATTATAGAAGATCACAAACATTACAATTCCTGATATGTGAAGAGTTATTTGTCACACAATTACATGGAAAGTAAAATCAGGTTTCCAAACAAATCAGTGGAAATTCAACTAAAAAATATTGTTAATATCATGACTTGTTCCTGGAAATTAAGTTATTTCTGAGCAGAGGTTCAGCTCCTTTCTTCCTCTTTGTCATCTAAAGCAATCTGTGCACATTATTTTGGTCTTTAATATATATTAACTTAATAAAGAAACAAAAATGTGAAATAACTTTAGACTCCCACTTTCAAAGAAAAGTAGAGCTGTTCTGAATTTATAAGTTTAATGTTAACTGGGTTACATTTTGAGAGAATAGAGCAGAATGAGAGAATCTAAATAAAGGGTACTGGAGTAAATTTCACTTCTTTCTAGTAACTTGGTAAGGTTAAACAGGCCAGAGCCAAGTAGCCTAATTTGTCTCCTGTTTGGCACTCTTTTGTCTCTTTTCTCCCTCCGGTAACTCCTTCTTGCTTAAAAAGAAGTTTCTTCCTTTCTTCAGACCCTTAGAAAGCCCATTAGGAACTAAGGAGAAGAAAGTCACCTAGAAAAACAATGCTTAAACCTACAACTGTAAGTACGGCTGCAGCTGCTACTAGTGGGATTAATAATACATTTTGAGAACTACAGAAGGCTTATCAAAATACTAGAAGAACTACATTTAGATGAGCAAAGTCTTATGAGAGAATCATACATCTTACAATATCTATTTATTAAAGTATGTATGCAGTATCCAGATTTATAAAAAAAATTAAAAACCAAGTCCTTTTCATTCCTAACTGTCCAATCTTGCACCTAAATGGTAATTGGTTTCAACAATTCATTAAGTTTTCTTTCTGATATTTAAAATACATACAGTAAGTTCATTCGTTTTGATAGCTACACTGACATGAGTTATTGAATCAATTCCTATTTGAAAACATTTAGGTTATACCATTATTATTGAGTAAATAATTCCGAAATTAACACATAAGATTCAGAGTTCAAAGTGTCCTCAAGAGAACATCTGGGCTGATGTTCTATCCTTAGGCTAGTAAGATACTATCATGAGGAATGAAGACCTAAAAGTGCTAAGCAATTTTCTTAACTGTTTGTGTTGTGGTTAGTGTTAGTCTGGTTACGACACAGTCCAATTCTTATGAATACAGTTGCTTCTAAAAGGTAGAATAGCTTTAAATATAAATAATGCATGTGTGTTTTTTAAACTTTTAAACAGTAAAGCTCCCCAATTCCCAAATTCAATTTAGTTTTAATTTCACAGGTTGCAAATTTCAGACAACTAGTAGCAATTGGCAGGCATTCTGTCGAAACCACAAAATAGGAAAATCTTATCTTCTAGCTTCCATGTTCTCTATCTTTTCCCCAAATATTACAAATAATTTATTGTCAATCCTAGTTGTTAATAGAAATGTGAACCTAGATTATAGTACATACTGTTTTCTCTAGGGAAAAACTTTTGCTTGAGGAAATAACATTTTATGAGAAACTTGATCCTTATGTATAGGTGGATACAATGGTCATATTTAATTTTAGATATATGTTTATAGTTCCTAAATTTTATGATATATACCTGGTGCTTCACTAATATCGTATGTCTTGTTGTTCTTCTAGATTATTCTAATATGAAAGACACTAAAGGAGCTGTACAATTTCTACTGGAGGACAGCCACAACTGCTAAAAAGGAAACGGATTCTAAAGAGAAAATTGAGATTTCTCTGTTGTAACTAAGCAGAGTAATATAAAATAAAGTATAGAGGAGATAGTATGCACATGTTTTAGGTCTATGATATTTCTTATGTTAAATAGATGGGAATTACTTTGAGATTCTTTAATTTCTCTACGTGGAAATGGAAAGATATTCATATACTACTCATTCACTGAGTTGTAGGATATTTCACCATCTCCTATTTTGGAGTTGTTATTGTTGGTCCCTAATGCACATTTACATAACCATACTTAAATTTGTTCAGACACCAAAACTGAGTATAATCAATAAGCGTAATGAGTTAGGTCGAATTCTAAACCTAGGGTATAACGTGTTGTCATTGAATTTATGCATAGTTTTTCAAATTTTAGTAACTCTGAAGGAAACATTAAAGTCCCTCCATAAAATCTTTCAGAGGCTAAACAGCTTACTGCAGCAGTCCCAGGTGGGTGAGTGGGAGCATGATTAAGGATGGGAGTAATGACCTGAAAAGATGCAGGCAGAGATTCTCCAATTATTTGTTTAGGCTCTCCTTTCATAAAAAAGAAGAGTCCCTGGTTGACTGTGGATGGGCTGTTCAGTGCTCTGGGTAAAGATGAGAACCAACTACATCAAGAAGAGCAGTAACTAGAAAAAGCAGAAGACAGATAATAGGGGAAATTACACAGCTGGCTTCTCCACCACAGCATACCATCAACTGGAGCTCAATAAAAAAGAGTTTTTGAAGACATTAATACATATATTTATCAGAAGGATTATAAAACTTATTTTTTTATCAAATGGTCATTTGATTCCTTTCTCTATGAATTCTGGTGAAAGAAGAAACGTGAATACTCGTGGGAAATGTCCAGGCCAATCTCTCTTGGCCACCTCTATTTTTATTTGATTTTGCTTTTTACATTTTCTGGAGACATTTTTTCCCGTGATTCCAGAAAGATAAGATGCTCTCATAAGCTTTTGCTCTTCCTGGGACAGCCTAGGTCAAATCAGAGCCAAGATTTAGGTAAACTACTATTTTGCCCTAGCTATTTTGCTCTGAACATTTCTGCTTCTTGTTAACATATTTGTAAATTGGGGCAAGTCTATTCTTGCCATTAGAGTGCTGAGACAGAGAAGTGGAGCATCACTGTGGAGCTGGAGATAAGGGACCACAGAGTCATTTATGACTGTTGGGTCCAGGCTCTGGATTTGTCTCTAGTGCAGGCATTCGTAGTTCAGAGTAACTTGAGAATTCATGAAGGATTACATTAGAGCTTGGATACAAATCCCCTAACATTGCAAATTTGTCCCCTGTCTAATCTTGATGTGTATGCATATGTTTCCCTGCAGAACATCAAGGACTGGTAGGTTACTAGCTGAGAACAAGAATCAAAAAATCAGGATCCTGGGCCAGCATTGATGGTCTACTGGTTAAGTTCTGTGCCCTCCACTTCAGCAGCCTGGGTTTGGTTCCCCAGGTGCAGACCTATACCACTCGTCAGAGACCATGCTGTGGCAGTGTCCCACATACAAAATAGAGGAAGATTGGTGACAGAGGTTAGCTTAGGGAAGATCTTCCTCAGGAAAAAAAAATCAGGATCCTGCACTTTCGGAAAATTGGATTTAAATAAACACATAAAAATTGAATTTAAATAAAAATTATTTCTACCAAGTAAAAATGTTTAAATACTTAAGCTAGATTTAAATAAAAATGTAAAACATGGCACTAAAAATAAAATAGCCAAGATGTATGGAAGGCCTGTGAGATAATTCATATCAAAATTTTTGAGAAATATTACTTACTTAATTCAAAATTAAAGTAGATATTTTCAGAATAAAAGAGGAAGAAGTGGAAATAAAAAAGAATCCCATAAACACCACCAAGTTATGAGTCTTTGATTAAAAAATAAGCATTTCGGTATGGTATAAATAACTCTTTCTACATTTTAACTTCTAAATGTATTGTCCCTTATCATAGATACTGAGCACCATAATGGTGAATATTACTGCAGGTCCTTTCATTATTTTTATTGTACTAAATTCTGGGCTCAGAATTATTTCTCAATTTCAAATTTTGAAAAAACAAAACTCCCCTAGTAAAAATTGAAAATGATTTCATAGTAATTTTAATGCAGCATTTTAGAATGATTTGTGAGTATGTATAAATTTAAAGATGAAGTTATGGTGTTCATGGAATATTTTGGCCCATGTGCTTAGCTGGGCCTTTTCTTACTTAAAACCCCATTTCGATGAAAAATTTCCAGCCATGTCAATAAATGTGACTTTATAGAAATTCTTTCCATCTAGTAAAAATGTCAGCAAGGAAGACTATTGGAGTTTACAGAGTTAATACTAAACTTTGTGAGTCCATGCTATTGTTCTTTATCCAATTTATGCTGGTACGCAGTATTTCTTTAGTAATTATACAGAACCAAAGTTTAGGGTGAATTAGTAAAAGTGACTAAAAAATAATCGCAAGGTTTCTTGGGGATTCCTGCAAGCTTGTAATAATTTTTGGAAGTAAATCTTTGAAGGTGACAGATTATATCTTGCAAAAGTGCATCTTTTACCATTACAAAATTGATAGTTGGTATTTATTGGTAATTGGTAATTATTAACTTTCCAAGTTAATAGTTCTAAGTCCAAGTATCACTAAGTGTTGGAAAGTGCTAGCCATTGACTTGATAAGCACCAGAGAATAAGTAATGATTCTGAGAGGGGTAAAACTAAATGAATTTATCTGGTAGTTGATGCACTAAGCTACAAAATAACATAAAGATCATCGAAGTAGGAAAGAGATGAGCTCATCATTATTTTCAGATAATAGCATCACATACTTATAAAAACCAAAGGAATCAAAAGAAACATAATAGAATTACAAGAATGCTCCAAGGATTTGGAGTATGGTGAAATAAAATTATAAAATCAATAGCATCCTTATATACCAGAATAAAAACAGACTGAAAAATATATTGAAAACACACTAACCCTTGAAAATACTGGGTGACAGTTATATAAATACATAGGAATAATCTTAATTAAAATGTGCTACATCTAGATGAATTTCTAAGAATTTGTAACAAGATAGGAAAGACTAGAATGTACAGAGTTACACACTATCTTTCAAAATAGGAAGCATAAGAACAAATTTTTCTTAATGTGAAATTATAGTTTTAATGTACATATAAGCAACATTTAGTGGAATACATTTTAGAACTCAAAAATTTATTCTGAAGTCCATGTAGAAAATATTTTATTGATTTTTAAGATGTACACCTTTTCACATGTTAGTAACTCTAAAATTGGCCTGTGTTTTTACAGTAACTGGAATGTCATAGTTTAGTTGAAAGATATCTTTTCTTAGTTTTACATAATAAAAATGCTTGCATTAGAAATTACACTATTTCATATATGATGGAGTATAGAAATATAGTAAAGCAAATTTAAAATATTTTTCAGAAGGGAAACAGTTATTGGACGAGAATAGTGGGGATAAGATCACTATTTACTAAAAATTATGAAACAGAAAGATTAAAACAAGTGTCAGTGGTGTGCTAGACAGCGAGAATACAAAAACAGAACGAAGACACTTACAAGGGTTTTAAGCCTAATAAAGAAAACATTACAAACTGGAAATGGAAGGGTTATTCCACAAAATGTCCTGAGGTAAGTAGTTAAGAGCTTACAAATAAAACTTAGAATCTCACATCTCAACTTTCACTAAAATATATTATAGAAGAGTTAAACAGTTAAAATATCTTTATGTAAAGTGTATCAAATATAAAAATGGAAATAGAAATAAATAGTTTAAACTTCAATAATGGAAATAATTTACAAGATAAGAAATTACAGATGAAATTGCACAGGAAAAGTATACCTCTGTCTATATAAAATATTTTTCTGTGCGAGATGTATTTTTTCTATTATGAAACTTTCATATATATGGAAGTATAAAATATATTTGCACAGTTTATGTAATAACAATAAAGAAGAAAGCATGTAACCTCTGATAGCTTAGTAAGTAGTATATTGCCGGAACCTCAAAGCCCCTTGGATGCCTTTCCAAATCTCACAGCCTCCTTAGAGGAATGACTTCCCTAACTTTCTAATAATCGTTTCCTTGCATTTCTTGATAGTTTTACATACACAGCTGATCCTCATCATTCACAGATTCCATATTTGCAAATTTGACTACTTGCTAAAACTTATTTGTAATCCCCAAATCAAATTTTGAGGCACATTCATGGTTAATCACAGACAAGCGCAAAGTGGTGAAAAATCTGGTTGTCCAATGTGTGTTTTCAGGTGAGGTGAAACACGGCAACGTTCCACCTTCAGCTTTCAGCTCTCATACTGTAAATGTGCCCTTTTCGTCATCTATTTAGTGCCACATTTTGGTAATTTTGTTGGTGATTTCGCTGTTTAAAATGGCTCTCAAGTATAGTACTGAAGTGCCACTTAGTGTTCCTAAGCTTAAGAAGGTGCTGATGTGTCTCACAGAGAAAATGTGCGTGTTAGATAAGCTTCTTTCTGGCAATTGTTATAGTGCTGTTAACAAGGAGTTCAAAGTCAACAAATCAACAATATATTTTAAATAAGGTGCCTTTAAACAGAAACACACATACAAGGTTATACACTGATTGTTTGACAAAAGGTTGTGACCAGAGAATCACAGTAACCTATCCCTGTATTTCCCCTAGGAGCAATGGTTCAGTATTCACTAATTCACTGTTTGCAGGAGACTTTATAACCGCTGTGAATAATGAGAAACAGCTTCCATATTTACTATAAGTCAACATAATGTTCAATTTTGACTCTTTCCTAATATTTACATTTATCTTTCCATACTATACATATATAGTCTTCTATAACTTGTCTGTTTTGCTTAGTATTATATTTTGCTAAATATTATGTTTATTGAATACAAATATTTTATTTGCTAATGTTGACTGATGTCAGAATTCTCTCACAATGAAATCGGGCACAATTTTTATGATAGTTAGAGAAAACTGGTTACAGTTTTGGTTGTTAAATAAGCAGGCATTACTTCAGAAGGAAACAGTATAAATAAGTTTTATGATGAATACCTGGTTATGGTCAGGTGTGTTACAGCAGAGTTTCACTACATTTCAGGAGCAACTGTAGAATATTCAAATATTTCACAAACATTGTTTGGACCTGCGTCCTGCACCCTCATGCTTCCTCTGAATGGGGGCAGCTCTTAGTAAAACATTTTAATTTGTTGACTTAGCACTGCCAAGTGACACTGCCTCACCTGACAGAGCAGAAGGTATGCTGAACAGGTTATGTCTGCAATAATGGAATTCCAGTCTAATTGGGTGTGGGAGGTAGCTTCTAGCCCTTTTCTCATGTCTACACTCTGTAAACGCACCTGTAGTTTGAATTATCAAGTAGGCTTATGATTATTTAACTTAATCATCTGAAGCTTGATAAATAGAAAAACCATTTTGGTGAAAACGGCATTGATGGTCTTTCGATGGGGTTGTATGATTGTAAGATAAAATTTTATCTAATTGCCAAAAAACCATAATTTTTAAAAATCAAATGCTGCACTTATAGTAATATATTTGCCTACATTTAGCCAGTGAAAGGAAAGTTATCTGCCTATTCCCTCTCCAGGAAAACGTTCCTCAAGCTGTGGTTCTTTCACATCTGCAGAAGAACCAGGTCCTGTGCTTGTTAAAATGCTCACTCCTGGGCCTCACCCCAGACTGTCTGAAACTAAAATTTTCAAGATACATGCCTGAAATTTGCATGTACAATAACTTTCATTTGCCTACTAGGTTGATATTTTCTAAGCAAGATAATTTAGAAACCTTGTCACAGTAAGCTGAGATAACTTAAGCAAACGTGCATTGGTTCCTCTGTTAAGTGATGTTTATGGTTGTGTGGGAAATGCCATAAGCTACATTAATTAAATTACTATTCAAAGTACAGGCAGCAGCTTCTCTGTGTGTTCTACTTATGCTGAACATATTACCCTTATGTTCACTGCAGCATTATTCGCAATAGTGAAGACGTGGAAACAACCCAAGTGCCGTTCAACTGAGGAATGGATATAGAAGATGTAGTATATATATGTGTACAATGAAATACTACTCAGCCATAAAAAAGACAACGTTGTGCCAATTGCAACAACATGGATGGAACTTGAGGGTATGATGTTAAGTGAAAGAAGCCAGACAGAGAAAGACAGCTACTGCATGATTTTACTCATATGTGAAAGATAAACAAACTCATGGATAAAGAGAACAGATTAAGGGTTACCAGAGGGGAAGAGGGTGGAGGGTGGGTGAAATGGGTAAAGGGGCACGTATGCGTAGTGACAGATAAAAATTAGACTACTGGTGGTGAATACAATGCAGTCTATATAGAAACTGACAAATAATACTGTACACCTGCTATTACACAATGTTATAAACCATTATGACCTCAATAAAATAACTGGAAAAAAAAGGATGTATAATTTCCCTGTCTAGGTATCGTAAACATTTTTCATTGCCCAGAGAGCCCTCTGTCTTCCCTCTTCCAGTAATTCAATTTATCTTGCAGAATATATGATCACCAAATGTGTGCATTCCTAAGGATTGTTTCAAGAACTAGAATTCTGCATAACAAAGATCAAATAATTTGTGTCAAAACATATGAAAAATCTGGAGCAGGCCCAGTGAAACAGAAGTTAAGTTCAGTCCTCTTCAGCAAAAAGAGGAAGATTGGCAGCAGATGTTAGTTCAGGACTAATCCTCCTCCTCAAAAAAAAGAGATAAGTCTATCAAGAAAATTGGGTGTCTGCTAAAGCAAATATTCCTTTGGGAGAGTGTAATGCAATTATCTACATTAATGAATCTAGTTGGACAATTCTTAATTATTTTAATTAGCATTTCATTATCAAAATAAATTACATATGTGATTTAAAAATTTTAAATTCAAGAGGATAAAAAAGTTAAAATTTAAATTCTCCCTCTGTTCCAACGCCAACTCGTATTCTCCAGAGACAAGTAATATATACAGTTTTGTAAGTCCCTTCATTTGCAATGCCTTGTTTGTTTATATATATGTGGGTGTGTATATGGGACTGGAAGTATTTTTTCCTACACAAACGGGATCATAATTCAATACTATCTTGCCACATTTGATTTCACTTGATGCCTTAAATATATAACATTGAAGAACACATACATCTATGTAATCTTCATTCTTTTAAATTTCTGTACATCGTACTCCATTGTTGCAATGCAGGGTTATATATTTAAATAGCTCCATAAATGTTACTGTTTTTCATTAATGTATTAATTATTTGTATAAATGTGAAGTTTTATGTATTTGCTCTTTTGTGAACGTGTGTGCGCGTGTGTGTGCAGATATATATATATACATCCAGTTGTCCTAGCACCATTATTGAAGAGACTATTTCTTCTCCGATGGAACGATCACTCATCAAAAGGTCATCCTGAGAACATTCTTGTGGAATATAAATATTTTTAAGTTTTGAAATATTTTGTCCATAAGAACCACCTGTCTCTACATTTGTTTAGGTCTGCTTTTTCTGATGTAATTTGAAGTGTTTGGCACACAAGCTCTGTACATGATTTTTTTTTCCTGAGATTTATACCTAAGTATTTCCTTAGGTAATTGTAAATGATATTGTATTTTAAATTTTCTTATCCACTATGCTCATTGCTAGCATTATAAATACAATTGATTTTTGTATGTCTATCCTGTGATAAACATATGTGTTCATGTTTGCCATATTAACTTGCTGAACTTAATTATAAATTCCAAGAATGTTGTAGATCCTTGGGATTTTCTATAGGGAAAGTAATTACACCTCCAAGTAGAAACTATATTTTTTTTCTTATTTTCTGTTCTGTATACTTTTTATTTCCTTTTATTCTTTTTTCTGACCTTATTGCTTTAGCTAGAACTTCCAGTCCTATGGCGAAAATAGTGGTGAGAGTGGACAAATTTCCTTGTTACTGTTATAAAGAGGAGACTATTCAGGCTTTTACTAGTAAGTATAATGTTAGCTAAAGGTCTTTTGAAGATGTTCTTTATCACATAGAAGATGTTCACCTCTATTCATATTTTCTGAGAGTTTTTACATGAATAAGTGTTAACTTTGATCAAATGCTTTTCTGCATCATTTGAAATGATGACATGATTTTTTTCTTTGGACTTTCTATGTGGTAGAATATAGTGATTAATATTTGAACACTGAACCAGTCTTGTAACCCGAGAATAAACTCCACCTGGACATGGTGTATAATTATTTCATATATCATTGAAATCTCTTTCTAATTTTGTGTTAACGACTTTTGTGCTTATATTCATGAGGGCTATTGGTTTTTAGATTTATATTTTTTAATTATCTTTATACATATATTTTAATAGAGATTCATAATAGTTTACATGATTGCAAAATTTCACTTGTACATTATTTCTTGTCTGTCATCACGTAAGTGCTCTCCTTCACCCCCTGTGCACACCCTCCACCTGCTTCCCCTGGTAACCACTAAACTATTTTCTTTGTCCATGTGTTTGTTTATATTCCACATATAAGTGAAATCATATGGTGTTTGTCTTTCTCAGTCTGGCTTATTTCGCTTAACATAATACCTTCCAGGTCTATCCATGTTGTTGCAAACGGAAGGATTTTGTCTTTTTTATGACTGAGTAGTATTCCATTGTATATATATATATATATATATATATATATATATATATATACACCACATCTTCTTTATCCAATCATCGGTGGATAGGCATTTGGATTGTTTCCAAGTCTTGGCTATTGTGAATAGTGCTGCAGTGAACATAGGGTTACATATGTTACTTTGGATTTTTTATTTCAATTTGTTTTGAGTAGATACCCAGTAGTGGTATAGCTGTGTCATATGGTAGTTCTATTTTTAGTTTTTTGAGGACTCTCCATACTGTTTTCCATAGTGGCTGCATCAGATTGCATTCCCACCAGCAGTGTATGAGCGTTCCCTGTTCTCCGACATTGGTTTGTTTTGGTCTTGGTAATTACAGCCATTCTGACTGGTACAAGGTGATACCTCATTGGAGTTTTGATTTGCATTTCCCTAATGATTAGGTGAGTTGAGCATCCTTTCATCCACCTGATGGTCATCTGTATATCTTCCTTTGCAAAATGTCTGTTCATATCCTCTGCCCATTTTTTGATCAGGTTGTTTGTTCGTTTGTTGTTGAGTTGTGTGAGTTCTTTATGTACTTTTGCTATCAACCCCTTGTCTGATAAATGATTTGCAAATATTTTCTCCCAGTTGGTGGGTTGTCTTTCCATTTTGTTGATGGTTTCCTTTTCTTTGTAGAAGCTTTTTAGTCTGATGAAGTACCATTTGTTAACTTTTTCTTTTGTTTCTCTTACCCGAGTAGACGTGGTATTCAAAAAGATGTGGCTAAGGGGCTAGCTCCGTGGC